>NC_064811.1:12817936-12904360 GCF_023721935.1 Panthera uncia | reverse complement strand
ATATATATATATATATATATATATATATATATATATACACTCAAGTAGGTTTCTATGGAGTGAACTTGACTGTGGGCAAAAGCCTCCAAACTGCAAAACTTTCTTCAAAGCCACAGTTACTGAAGATTTTTTAATTGAAACACATGGCATCACAATCTTCACACCTGTTTCATCTGCCAACTTTTATCAAACACCTATGTCTATTGCCATCTATTGTGATTTCTGTTGCATTATCTATCTAATTACCTATCTATCTCTTCAACTTCTGTTTTATGGTTCACCTGATTATTTCCTTTCCCATTCGGAGAAGGATTTGGGGTAAGAGTTCCTTTTTATGTGGTTTATTTTGCGTCCTGAATGGAACAGATGGTTTCTCTAAATGCACATCTGGTCATGGACTATAAAAGAGCTCAAACTGGGCTTTGCCAATGGAAAGCAAGACTTGGCTTCCCTTTGCTTTTGGGGAAATATCCTCTTTTACTGTGATTAAGAAAAATCTTCTTGGGGCGCCTGGGTGGCTCATCAGTTGGGTGTCCGACTTTGGCTCAGGTCATGATCTCACAGCTCCCCCCTTGGGTTCTGTGTTGACAGCTCAGAGCCTGGAACCTGCTTCAGATTCTGTGTCTCCCTCTCTCTCTGCCCCTCCCCTGCTCATGCTCTGTCTCTCTCTCCTTCAAAAATAAATAAACATTAAAAATACTAACAAAGAAAGAAAAAGAAAAATCTTCTCTTGATAACCAAGTCATAAAAGTCAGAGCCTCACTGTTTAGATTCAAATAGCCCAATGACTTTCTGTTAGCTTTGACACAAGTTGCTTTGGGTCGCAATGTTGCCAATTCTGCCCTTAGCATCACCTTCCCAACCCAGCCAGTGCCAAGGAGGGAGGGTTAGAGATCTGGGTTACAGCTTGGCTTCTGATCTTGGCCACTTCATTTCTCTAGGCCTGTCCCCACATCTGTTGAGATGACTGAACTAGGTCATCTTTAAATCTTCTTCAAACTCAAACTCTAGAATTCAAGGGTTATCATCAGAATTTATACACAAATTTGCTGAGTGTCGATAATGTCTAGATTTGGCTTTGTTCATTTTGGAAAATTAATAGATTATTTTTGCCTTAATAAAATGTATGTGCAACTAAATTATGACTTTATTAATGAAATTCATACAGGGAAAATACCTTTGTTATTATACACCTCTAACTCTTCATTTCCTAACCAAGCACACCAAAACAAGTGTGTTTTTAAGGAAGTTTTTGATAAAATAATGTTGCTTGGGGAATCTCATTGTTATATAATAGTAAACCAGATTGTCCCATGTTGGGCACTGGGCATACAAATGTGGATAAAACATGCAATCTTCCTAACTTAAATCCATCCTCCACATGGCTTTTGATGTGGATGAAACAGGTAAGATGCTTCGTGTCACTTTGAAACTCTTCAATGTTGTCCTTGGTTTTATCTATTTACTCAACAGACATTTATTGTGTGTTTACCATATGCCAGACATTGGGCTTGACACGGGGCTACAGAATGAACAAGACAGACATGGTGCTTACATTTCTAGAGGGAGAATTCAGGTAATAAATAGGCAAAGAGCAAATAAACTAGATTTTTTTTTTTTCAGATTGCTGTAAGTGCTTGAAAGGAATAGAGTAATATGTGAGATAGTTAATCTTGGTCCAGCTTTACCAATGTGATCAGGACATCCTTACTGGAAAGGTGCCATTTAAACTGACCATTGAGGGGCACCTGGGTGGCTCACTGGGTTAAGTGTCTGACTTCCACTCAGGTCATGATCTCTCAGTTCGTGGGTTTGAGCCCTGTGGGCTCTGTGCTGACAGCTCAGAGCCTGGAACCTGCTTCGGATTCTGTGTCTCCCTCTCTCTTTGCCCCTCCTCCACTCACACTCTGTCTCTCTCTGTCTCTCAAAACTGAATAAACATTATACAATTTTTTTTTAACTGACCACTGAATGATGAGAAGGAGGAGACAGAGGACATGGTTGGGCTTTTAGATGTAAAAAGGTCAAAGTGAGAAATCCCTAGATATGTTTAAAGGGGAAAAAATAAAGAAAGCTACAGAAGCCAATTTCTAAAGCGTGGTGAGCAGGAAGGAGAGTAATATGAGAAAAGTCGGACAGGTAGGCAGGGGCCAGATCATGTAAGGACTTAAAGACTGAGGTACAGAATGCAAATTGGTGCAGCCGCTCTGGAAAGCAGTGTGGAGGTTCCTCAGAAAATTAAAAATAGACCTACCCTATGACCCAGCAGTAGCACTGCTAGGAATTTATCCAAGGGATACAGGAGTACTGATGCATAGGGGCACTTGTACCCCAATGTTTATAGCAGCACTCTCAACAATAGCCAAATTATGGAAAGAGCCTAAATGTCCATCAACTGATGAATGGATAAAGAAATTGTGGTTTATATACACAATGGAATACTACGTGGCAATGAGAAAGAATGAAATATGGCCTTTTGTAGCAACGTGGATGGAACTGGAGAGTGTGATGCTAAGTGAAATAAGCCATACAGAGAAAGACAGATACCATATGGTTTCACTCTTATGTGGATCCTGAGAAACATAACAGAAACCCATGGGGGAGGGGAAGGAAAAAAAAAAAAAAGAGGTTAGAGTGGGAGAGAGCCAAAGCATAAGAGACTGAAAAACTGAGAACAAACTGAGGGTTGATGGGGGGTGGGAGGGAGGGTAGGGTGGGTGATGGGTATTGAGGAGGGCACCTTTTGGGATGAGCACTAGGTGTTGTATGGAAACCAATTTGACAGTAAATTTCATATATTAAATAAATAAATAAATAAATAAATAAATAAATAAATACTGAGGTACTTTCCCCCTAAATGCGATGGGAAGCCATTGTAAGGCTTAAGTGGGTAATGGCATGGCCTACACTGTTCTGAAAGGATTATTCTGGCAGCTCTGAAGGTCATAGTTGTATATACACATTGGCTGGAGTAGGGACAAGGGACAGGTCAGGAAGCATGGAAGCAGGGAGAGATGGCTGAGGTCGAACAGGAAGAGATTTTGGTGGTTTGGATTTAGGGTGTGGAGGTAGATAGGCATGGGTAGATTTGATTTATCTTTTGTAAATAGAGTTGACGGGACTTGTTGACGTAACGGACGAAGGAACTGAAAGAAAAGAAAAACAATCGAGGATAATTCCAAGTGTGTAGTTTGAAGAATGGTAGATACTGGTATCATTTACAGAGCCGGAGAAGACCAGGGAGAATAGAGGTTTAGGAGACTAAGAGGAATCAAAGAATTCTGGTGGACATGATACATTTGAGATCTCTTTAGCCAATGCAAATGAAGATGTGAAGTTAGTGGTTGGATATGTAAGAGAAGAAGATAAATCTGGGGCTTGGGAGAACAGAAATGGTATCTGGGGGCTGGTTGATGATCATTTAAGAAGAAAGAGAAGATAAAGAAGAGGAGAAGGGCCTTGGACAGAGACCTGGAACACACAAACATTTTTGGTCCCAGGTGGCAGAAAACAAGTTAAAACAGCTTGAGCAAATAAGGAAAAAAGGGAATTTATCAGAAAGATTCCAGAGATATTTTAAGCAATGGGAAATAAGAACTGGAAAGGAGCTTCCATGGATTCCAGACATCTCTTTTTTTCCCAGCTGATTCTTTGCTGGGCCCATTTGCTTTATTCTTTTCATCCCAAGGACAGCTCTTTAGGCTTCTCTCTGTGCATGGCCACCACATAGCTTTTACATTCAAATCTTCATTCAAGAGAACAATCTGGATTTATCGGTGGATTCTTTTTTTTTTTTAATTTTTTTTTTAACGTTTATTTATTTTTGAGACAGAGAGAGACAGAGCGTGAACAGGGGAGGGGCAGAGAGAGAGGAAGACACAGAATCTGAAACAGGCTCCAGGCTGTGAGCTGTCAGCACAGAGCCTGACTTGGGGCTCGAACTCACAGACCGTGAGATCATGACCTGAGCCGAAGTCGGCCGCTTAACCGACTGAGCCACCCAGGCACCCCTGGATTCTTATATCAAGTCCAAATTTACCAGACAGGATCTGATTGGCCCAACTTTGCTCACATGGGCACCATACTCCAATCAACTATGCCCAGGAGGGTCATGTGATAGAAACATGACTGCTAGGAGCTTAATCCTTTGGGTGAAGGCCACTTTTCACAGAAAGGAGGTTCCTGTCATTTGGGTATTTACTTCATCACCACCTGGGCCATACCTTCTTGCTTATTTCAACTTTGTACATGTGTCACTTGCAGTTCCAGTAGCTTCCCTCATACTCTGTGCTGATTCGTGCTTCTTATCATTACTTTAAGCTGTTGCCTCTGACAGAAATGCCAAGGCCTATCTTTCTTTGTCTGTTTGTCTTAGTCTGCTGAGGCTACCATAACAAAATGGCATAGACTGGGTGGCTTAAACTACAGAACTGTATCTCTCACAGTTCTAGAGGCTGGAAAATCCAAGGTCAGGGTGCTGGCATAGTTGGTTTCTGGTGAAGACTCTCTTCCTGGTTTTCAGACAGCCTCCTTCTCACTGAATCCTCATATTGTGGGGACAGAGAGTGAGAAAGCTCCGGTGTCTCTTCCTATAAGGGCACTAATCCCACTGTAAGGGCCCCACCCTCATGACCTCATGTAATCCTAACGATCCCAAATCCCCATCCACAAATATCATCACACTGGGGGTTAGGGTTTCAACATATGAATTTGGGGTGGGGGACATAATTCAGTCCATAGCACTGCCTAACTTTTCCCCGTTCAGATTCCCTGATACTTCCTCTAGGAAATCTTACTAGATTCTCCATGAGGCCAAGGGCTCAGCTACTGTTCTTTCAGATTGAAAGTGCCTGGGACACGTATGGATCTGAACATTTACATTATTATGTTCAAGCCCCTTGTTTACAACCTGCCTCTCCTCAGGCAGGATCTGTGTTGGATTTGTTACTAAGTTTCAAGCTTCTGGCACACAGTAGGCTTTTATATGGCTGGTAGAGCTTGAGAAAAAACTAGTTGAGGAGACAAGACAAAACCAATGGATAGATGATAATACAGTCTGACCAGTGCAATGGTAGGTTCAAGGTGCACAGAGGAAAGATTATTAATTCCAGCATCCGGGGAGGGGAAGATAATTTTGCAGGGGCTGTGACTTCAGAGCTGGAATTTGGAGGGTGTTTAGGAATTGGTCCGTAAGACATTGGTGTGAGTGTATGTGTGTGTGTGTGGGGGAGGGGATGCTGTGATGAGGATAGGAGAGCCATTTTAGTACTTCGTGTGGTATTAAAACCTAAAGAGGGATATGTCACTATCCCCGCCATTGAGAGGTGCATTTTAATTAGGTAGGTGGGAGTGAACTGAATCAAAAAGCAGGGCTGCTAGATCTAAGTGCGGAATTCTTTTCTATTTGCTGATAAGAGAGCCAGCCGGTAATGCCGCCAATGATTTGTAACAGAGAAACAAATGCATCTGTAAAACGTTCAGTGAGAGGACTCCCTCGGCCTCTTCCCCCTGCCTGTGTGAGAAGGCCTAGGAAGGCCTGGGCAGAGAAAGGGAGGATCGGCCAGAGAAGGGAGGACTAAAAAGAGAAGAATCTATGGACAGGAAATGCCTGTTCTTGTATTTTTTTTGACCATTGTGTGCCATCTGGTAATAGTACTTTATTTATAAAATACTGGTGGTGATAACATCCCTGACCAACATTGTTATAACTGGGCTTATGATTGATTTATACCACAGGCCATGTAGAGCACATCATACCTATTGTGGCACATAATCTTCAGAATACCTAACCGTATGTGGTGGGAATATCCTCATTTTCCACCTGAGGAAAATGAGGCACCGCTAAGGACAAAGGAATTGTAATTCTATTCACCACTGGGGCTGGGTGGCTTCTGCTTATCTTTCAGGGTCTCTGCTCTCAAGTGATTCCTCAGAGGGGCCTACTGTCACCACTTAGTAGTCTTAAGTCATTGCCTTCAGGGCTCTCTCAGAGCAACCTTTGCGCTAGGGCTTTGTATTAGTTCTCTATTGTTGTGTAACAAAGTGCCAGCAAACTTGCTTAGGGCAACACACATTTATTATCTCGTAGTTTCTGTAGGTCAGAGCCAGTTGCCCAACGGAGCCTACTATTTAGTAGGTGCTCAGTAAACGTGTGCTGAAGGAATGAAGGGTTTGTTCAGGGTCACACTGCTAGTCAGCAAGGCATCCTATCTTTCCACTATAGCCATTCCTGCCCCAGAGCATAAAAGGAAGAAGATGAAATATTGTGTAGGAAGGAACCATTTTGCTGCTTGATCAAAGTCATTGGAGACTCTGTGCTTACCAAGATTGTTAAGTTAAAATGTGAACTACTTGGCAGAACTTTGTTACCTGGAGTGTGGGGTGTTGACTTTGATATCCACTAACTGATGACTTTTCTTCAGCTTCATTTTCTGTTTGTCACCATCATAATTGAAAGAGCTCAAACAGTCCCTTCTAGGATTCGGAAAAAAAAATGGAGGGAAAATGCTATTGTTTTCATCCTCACATAAACTTTTAGCCTTGAAAGATATGAAAGCCAGTTAGAATTTGATAAAGAAATACCTACCATGGTCTAGTGGAAAATGTCAGATGGAGTAGACTTGACCGCTAGTTCTAACCATAGCTCTGTGAACTTAGGAAAAGTTCTTAACCTCTCTGGACCTTAATGTGCTCATTTAAAATTCATCCTACAAGGCAGGGTTGTCATGAGTTTTAAGGGAGGTTATGTGGGTGAAGTTGCTGATGTTTTCTAGGCTCTAAAAAAATGTTTACCTTCCTTTCTCATTGTAGACTGTGGAAGAGTAAAATAACTTTAAAATAATGAGACCGTGAGATGTGCAGAGAGAGCAGGAGCTATTAACTGCCACTTCCCAGTCCTGGGTTAAGGAGAAACGTGCCCTCCAGTTCTGCTTTAGGCATGGAGAGGAAAGGATGACCTGAGAAATATCTACCCTCCAAACACGGGGAGTGGGTTACCACTGAGAGGACAGCAGTCCTCCGTTTAGCCAAATTGTCATCGTTATTCTCTGAGGCATTCTGGAAGCAAGTAGGAAGATCACTCTGTAGCAGAGACCACGGGACCACAGCAGGCTGAACGAGGATGCCCCACTTTTTCTACTTCTTCTCTGTTGAACAGCTTGGAGGAGGGTGCCTGCCTGGCAGGATCAAGGTTGAAAGATGAGCTTCTGTTTTGTTCTCTTTGTTTTCTCTTTCTGTTTCAAGCAGGTAATTGAGACTTCACTTTCTCTTGCTCCCAGGGAAAAGTGCTTTGAAGTTGACTGAAGGAAGCATGTTATTTCGGCTTTGGCTTTCAGTGATCTCACCAGGGAGAGAAGTGAGTGCCTTTGGGAGCAGGGAGGCCGAAACTCTAAGAGGAGAGGAGGAGTTGGCCCAGGACTAGGAAGGGACAGGCGTTGGTGATTTTTGTAAACAGGGAGGACCCATGTCTTCACAGTCCCTGGAGGTGGCAGGACCCCAGAGGAGGGAGACCATGAGGGACACAAAGGTTAGATTTGAGGTCCCAGAGCTTCCAGGTCCAACCAATCTCAATGACCAAACCTGGCATGAGAAGCAGATGCTCTTGGTGTTCTGCCCGCATCTCCAGACCCCATCCCTTCTGTGTGTTCCTGTGGATTTTCAACTTCGAGTATGTATACCTCTTTGCCATAGATGTTCCTCAAACGTGCCAGGGAATTAACACCTGTGGGAGGATCTCTCTTCCAGTGACTCCAGGGAGCTGAAGTATAAATGCCTCAGCTCCCTCGCCCCTTAGGATAACTTTGAAGAATGTATTTCGTGATGTTTTCCATAATTTCCCCCATGGAATCAAGCTGCCGTTGCCCAATCATCTAATTGCTGTCTTTCCTTCCCTGCCTCACCTCCTCCCTCTCATATCAGTTGTGCCTGCACCTCCCAAACAAATTGCTTGCTCTCAAGTCCTTATCTCAAAGTCAGCTTCTGGAGAACCCCAAATAAAGCATCAAGGAAGCAATAGAGGGCCCCTCCCCTCATGGAACCATGGCAAAGACATTGAACGCATCAGCAGTGACCAGTATAGATCAGAGACCAGAGGAGTCTTCCTGAATTTTCTGCTGTGACACAGATCTCAGCACCTTTAAATGTCTCAGGGGTGAGTAGAGTATAGCAGAGGGGGTAAGCGTCCCACCTGAGTCACTGCCAGGAGAAGCTGTGAAAGACCAAAATGGGTGAAGATGATAAACCTACTTATCTTACTATCTGCTTATCTTTATCTTTGTTGTCTCTGACCTATTTTACAACTTTGTAAGTGGCAGGAAACTGATGCTAGGGAAAGGACTATTGTCTATAGGAATGCAAATTAGTCCTGTCTGGTGGGATGCAATTGCTTATTGCTATATGGACAGATCTGTTTTGTGTCCATTTGCAAATTCACTTCTGCATTCCTTACCTGCCTAAATAGGTGTGGTTCTTTGAACTCCTCTAACACTTTCCAGGTTCTCTCATTCTTTAGTGAGTCATATAAAATTTTTGACACACGTTCAGGTTATATTTGTATGAAAGTCATGATTGTACCTTTTAAAAAAGTTATCCTTTAGCATGACTAAGATGAAAGCTGCCCCCAGCCTGGTGAGATGGGGGCAGAGTCAGATTTAAGGAGGCCTCTGGCAGGATGCACAGGAGCTCAGTAACATTTGGTTGTTGCCTTCAGGGAGGGAAACTCTGTGATTCAGGAGTGAGGTGGAGGGGAAATTTTTGTTCCTTTTGAATTTGGAATTATTACATATTCAAATGAGTAAAAAGTATGAAGAAAAAGCTAAATAATTAAAATTAAATTGAATGAAAATGAAAATTTAAAAATTAAATTGATAAAAAACCTTACCAAGACCTAAAAAAAGTTTAGTGTCTCCAGTGGCCCCTCTGGGTCATGAATTTGGAGTAGAGGGAGAGTGGATAAGTCTTTACTTACATTGGCTGTTAAGGTTTCTTTTGTGGAAACTTTTTGGAGGTATTACAAGTGTTGAAAGAAAGAGAGAAAAAAAAGAGAGAGAGAGAGAGAGATTAATCCACATATCTGGACAAAGATAATCTCTGCCGTTGTGCATGTGTGTAGCCGATTGGAATTCTCCACAAATTCAGGTGTGCCCCAAACAGTTATGTTGGTTTTTCTAAATCATTTTTCCATGTTCATTTTTCTAAGAAGTAACACATCAAAATGGTGCAAAATTCAAAAAGCACACAAGTTATAAAGTGAAAAGGAAGGCATTTCAATATATAACAGTTTTTTATTTTAAAAAAAATCATGCAATTTTGTTTGATTCCTATTGTGACTGTGCTTGTTTTAGAATAACCATAATGTTCATCTCCTCATGTGGCTAGAAAAGTAGCTTCTCTGGGGAGTGCCACTGTGCCCACCTTGTATTCTCACCCTCCCTGGCCCAGAGCCCCACAGATCAGGGGCTCTGTCCCTCCTCCATCTGCTGAGCATGGTCTGACCTCTTCTCTGAATGTTTACTATTTTACCTTTGCAGGGAACTAAGTGAAGTAGTGACAGTCGTGTAGGCCTTGTGAGCTGAGTGGAAAGAAAAAAAAAAGTTTTAATTTTATTGCAGTTGAACCAAATAACAATAATTTTTTTTTTTTTGGTCAAGGTTTAATAGTTGAATAGCTTATGCAGTAGTAGGTCTACATCCATGTTCTGACGATAAAAACAAATCTAATTCTAGGTTCAACTAATTACTTGTCGAATGCTTTAGAAACGTAATGTGCTTATATAAATGCTTAACAACTGTAGTGTGGTGTTATTTTGGAGTTTGTTTTCTTATGGGTAGGGATTCCAATTATCCTTTTGACTAATTGGATAAAATAAAGTAATAACATTGATTTTTATTACAGGGTGTTAAATACCAGCTGAAAATGGCATGATACTTCAACTAAAATGGTGCACATAGGTTGGAGTTTTCTCAATTCTTATTGACATGGAAAGGCAGTTGAAGTGTTTACCAGATTCTGGGGCTTGAGTTTTAACCTAGAATACTCATAATTTGCCTTTGTTTCTAAGTTTTTTATCCAAATAGCTACACCTGAAATTGTAGAGTTCTCTTTAATTGCATCTATAGTTCTTACCTCTGGGTAACAGCATCAGTTTTAAGTGTTTTTGAAAAGTAATTTATTCATCGAAACAGATAACTAAAGTTATACCTGTAGTTAGGCTTCACACATACACATATATTTATTTCGTTTAACATTTTGTGTAAGTCTTCACAGATTCAGAAATTATAACAAACCTGTGTCTAAGTCCCCATTTATTTATCTGGAAAATTGGAATATTGCTAGCTGCCTCAAAGATTAGTTGAAAGGATGAGATGACATATCTATGTAATATGCTTAGAATATTGCCTGGCAAAAAATAAGTGCTTCATGAATGTGATAATAATAATAATAATTATTAGTGGTAGCAGTATAATTTTAGTTGTACTGGTTGAAAGATCAGGGCAGTGGAAGACTTTTAGAAGAAGCTGATACGGAAGTTGAATTTTTTTTAAAGTTTATTTATTTTAGAGAGAGAATAAGAGTGAGTTGGGGAGGGCCAGAGGGAGAGGGAGAGAATCCCAAGCAGGCTCCCCACTGCCAGCTCAGAGCCTGATGCGGGGCTTGAACTCAGGAATCGTGAGATCATGACCTGAGCTGAAATCAAGAGTCAAACTCTTAAACAACTGAGCCACCCAGACACCCTGGAAGCTAAATTTTGAAGCTGGAGAAAGAAGAGAAAAGGGGTAAATGAAGAAGAAAAAAGGCACAGAAGGGCAAAAACCAGCAGCAAGTTCCAGTGGTATATGTGGGGAATTGGAAAATGGAAGGAGCAGAGGCAGGTAAGACCAAGAATGGGCTCAGCTAATGCATTTGAAACTTATTCTAAAAATAAAAATTTATCCCAAAAACCAAGCCATTAGCAATAAATGAGATAATCAGGTATTCATTAGCAGTTATCCTAAAGAAGTAATAAAGCAGGTGCCCAAAGATATGCTTTCAAGAATGATTAAATAAAGTACTACTGATATATCAAAAATTTAGAAACCACCTAAACATTCAGCAATGGAGAATATTTATTAAATAGTTTGTGCCAGGGGCACCTGGGTGGCTCAGTTGGTTAAGCCTCTGACTCTTGGTTTCTGCTCAGGTCATGATCTCACAGGTTTGTGAGTTACAGCCTCGCATTGGCTCTGGGCTGGCAGCATGGAGTTTGCTTGGGATTCTCTCTCTCCTTCTCTCTCTCCCTCTGCCCCTCCCCTACTCGTGCTGTCTCTGTCTCTCTCAAATAAATAAATAAACTTAAAAAAAGCTGTGCCAACGTCACAACGATGTTTATGTGCTTTTATCTGTTAGCCTGGCAAGTTGTGCATATCCTGTAGAGTAAAAAAACCAAACAGGCTTTAAAATAGCTATGGTATTGTTTTATAAAAATACACATGTATAGAAGTGTTGGTATGCTGGGAAGAATCTGGAAGGATATACAAGGGAATGTTAACAGTAGTTATCGCTACGTTGTGGAATTCTGGGTGATTTAGAGGTTTCATGATTTTAATTTTTCTTATCTATTTTTCCCAGTCATTTTATAATGAATACGAATTAATGACTTGATTGAAATAGCAAAAGGGAAGGAAAGTGGTTATATTGTGTCGTACTAATGTTGTTCATAAATTAAGGGCAGAACTCTTTTGTGCAAGAGAGAACAATTTCATAAGTGGTGCTGGAGAAAGCAGATTGCAGGGAGTGGGAGGCGAGGAAACGCAGAGTCAGCATAACTGCCTGGAACTGAAGAAATGAAAGGAAACTCCATAGCATCTAGAGGAAGTTGTGGTTAAGGGAGGATTTTGAGAAAGTGAGGCAGAGCCCTGACCTGCGTACATTTATTCCCAGAACCCACTCGCTTCTCTCGTACATTTATTTATTATTCCCAGAACCCACTCGCTTTCCTTCCTTCCTTCCTTCCTTCCTTCCTTCCTTTTTCTTTCTTTCTTTCTTTCTTTCTTTCTTTCTTTCTTTCTTTCTTTCTCTTTCCTTCTTTCTTTCTAGTTTATTTATGTTGAGAGAGAGAGTGAGAACACGAGCAGGGGAGGGGTAGAGAAAGAGGGAGAGAGGGAGAGAATCCCAAGCAGGCTCTGAGCTGTCAGCATGGAGCCCCACATGGGGCTTGAACCCACAAACCGCGAGATCATGACATGAGCTGAAATCAAGTCGGATGCCCAACCGACTGAGCCACCCAGGTGCCCCATCGCCGTTTCCCTTTCTTGACAAATCTCCTTATCGAGACAGCACTCCTCAGGTGGTCTGCCACAGATTTTGCACTTTCTGGGAGACTGTCAAATTTTGGTCAAAGTGTCAATCCGTATTTTTGCTATAACTGCATATATCATGGGAAGGTCTATCAGGTAGGAGTGGCGGTGACATTTCCCCCCTAAACAAATCCCAGTCGTGTTACCTCTGAATTTTTTATATTGACTGCAACAGCATTGCAAACACTAGCCTTGAATCGAGAGAATGGTTTCTGTTTGTGTCACTTATGAGCTTTATTTTAACATTGGGCGAATCCTGAAACTAAAAGAAACTATGGTTTCAGTTACAGGGAAACGAGTGAGTACAAGTGAAAATGTCTATCGTGAAAGGTAGTATGAGGTTTAAAAGCCACCATGTACATGAAGGTGCTTAGGAAACACCAAATCTAATAACGTTTACAGAACACTGATACATATTAATTGATGTTAGTACATGTGCTCCATGGTAAAATTCAAGTGACCTCCAGGGGCAGTGATTGTATGTGGTCCACTGGGCATTACTGTTGCTAACCAGTATCTCCCCCTACCACACTATACAATAAGATTGCATGCATATGGCTTGTGTCTATTCATGTGTTTTGAAGTTTAAGTCATTGACTTGTCGATACGGGTCACAATTTATAGATCGATTTGACATTGAGTTCCAGGAACTGATTCAATGAGAGCTCGGGAGTGAATTTTACAGTGATTTTTCAGAAACAGTGAGGATTTTTTGTATCGCTGGCATGTGGTTTTTTATGAGCTAGACTTTTTTTATGTTTACCCTTAAGAAGGGGGTGTTAGTGAATGATGATGTGTAGATTGGTTGTGACCATTGAAGGGTTAATGCTCATGCGGTGCTTCATATCCTGGAAAATGCTGTTTATTCCGTTACAACACATGGTTCCAGTCACCACCATCCCCAGGAGTGGTAAAGTGGTAGCCCTTTCTGATGCTTTGGGGTGACAGAAAGCAGGGAACGCCGTTATGACTTAGTGATTTCGGCAAGGGATATTTTGAAGTGCTCTGAAAGCAAATTTCCAGGCTCTTGTTAGAAAATTAAGAGAAAGCTATGGAAAAGGCTCATTCCACAGTGCAGCAGCGTCTTTGGATAAGAGCCTTGACTTTTCCAGTGCTTTCATGTAATAAAACTACCACTTACATAAGCACTAACTATATGGCAAACACCATTTGAAATGCTTCACGTATGTTAACCAACTTAATCTTTACAACAACCTTCTGACTTAGGACCTTTGCTTTGCCCTGTTTCAAATAATGTCACATACCAAATAGGGGACAGAGATGGGGCTTGAACCCAGTCAGTCTGGCTCTTGAGCCTGGACTTTTTATCATGATGCTGAGTTGTCTTTTAAATTTCATCTTCACAACGGCCCTTGAAATAGTCAAGATAGATTTTATTATCGTCATGTTTTTGGGTAAGAAACTCAAGTTTTGGTGATCGTAAGGGACTCAACTCAATTAAAATCAGTATTCCAGGGTCTGCACTGGACCCTGATTAATTCTTTTGGTTGTCAGGAGACAGAAGCAAGTCAAAGAGCTTTATGCACACAATTCTAGGCTATACTATTCAGTTATTACCTCTTGTTGTAATCTTCCTGTGTCAAACGTTTCTGAGTCCCAGTGCTGCTCAGTGCAAGGGTGGGGGGCTGGTGACTGGGGAGAGGAACATCAGTGGGATCTTGCTGAAGCCTATAGCTAAGGCCTTAGAGAGACTGGCCCTACAAGAGTAGGGAATATATAGCTGCTTTTAAAGGTTTTCTCTAGGGGCACCTGTGCGGCTCAGTTGGTTGAGTGTCTGCCTCTTGATTTCAGCCCACTTCATGATCCAGGATTGTGGGACTGAGCCCTGCATCAGGCTCTGCATTGACAGCACGGATCCTGATCGAGATTCTCTCTCTCTCTCTCTCTCTCTCTCTCTCTCTGTTCCCTCTCCCCCACTTTCACACACACTCTCTCTCTAAAATGAAAAAAATAAAAATAAAGTTTTTTCTTGGAATCATAAATTGTGAGTCCATGTTGGTGTCTGACTGGAACCTACATTTTGTCTTTCTGAGGATATATGCATGCAAGCCAGATTTCTAAACAAAGAGGAAATTTTCAGATTTCCTCAGGAAATTTGCAGATGTCATTTGCTTTCCTCTCTCACTGCAGATGTGAGGTCTATCTTTTAGGAGGGGACACGGGGCCCTTAGCATTCCCTGATGTCAAGGTCAATGGCACCTTTCTAGCAAGTCCTTTTGTGCCTAGGAGAAGAGAAATCACAGTGGTCTTATACCCCATTGTGGGTCTTTGGAGGATTTTCCATAACAGTCACAAGACTAGTAATTAATGGAGTCAGAACTGGTGCCCAGGGCTTTGGACCTCTCATCTGTTGTTGCTTCCAGGACCCCATAGTACCTCTATTAAACCTTTTGAAATTTATTTATTTAAAAACTTGACTGTTTCACCTTTCACATTGACTTTTTAAAAAATTTTTAAAAATATTTATTTATTTTTGAGAGAGAGAGAAAGACAGAGCATGAGCAGGGGAGGGGCAGAGAGAGAGGGAGACACAGAATCCGAAGCAGGCTCCAAGGCTCTCAGCTGTCAGCACAGAGCCCGACGCGGGGCTTCAACTCACAAACCATGAGATCATGACCTGAGCCGAAGTCGGACGTTTAACTGACTGAGCCACACAGGTGCCTGGAGGTTTTGTTTTTGTTTTTTTTTTTAAGATTTATTTATTTTTGAGAGAGAGAGCACAAGTGGGGAAAGGGCAGAGAGAGAGGGGGATAGAAAATCCCAAGCAGGCTCCAGGCTCTGCACTGACAGCAGCAAACCTGATGCGGGGCTTGAACTCATAAGCCATGATATCATGACCTGAGCCGAAGCTGGCTGCTCAACTGACTGAGCCAGCCAGGTGCCCCTTACTTTTTTTTTGTTTTTTGTTTTGTTTAAGTGGAATGACATTTTTTAAACTGACGTGCAGTACAATATTATATTAGTTTCAGGTGCACAACATAGTAATACGACATTCTATATACATTGCAAAGTGATCACCACAATAAATCTAATGATGAGAGAGAAAACTCTCTCAAAGCCTGAGATACAGGGGAAGGCATTTTAGATTTCTTTCTAAGTCAGCATGACTATACATTAACTTTGTTCAAACCAAAAGCCTCATTCCTAGCCCACCGAGCATACATTGTGCACTTGCTTTGTGAATTAGTAGCCTGAAGGAAAACCATCTTGTCCTTAAGACATCCATCATGCTCCTACTTTCCCGCATTCTTTGACATTAAAACTTGTGCTTCCTGCTTATGTGCTAATCTATAATCTTTTGAGCTTTTACAAGGTTTAAGAAAGTATATAACCCTGTAAAAACTGTTCATTCTCCGGAGCACATTTTACCCTGTGAAGTGTGTTTCCCAGGGCAGTGGTCCTAACTTGGGTTTGAATAAAACTCTCCTTCTTACTTTTAGAGATTCTAAAAGGACACAAGCCATCATCTGTCACCATATAAAGTTGTTAAATGCAATTAACCATGCTGTACATTGTATCCATGTGTTTTGTTTATTTTATAGCTGGAAGTTTATACCTTTTCATCCCCTTCCCCTAAGTCGCCCATCTTCCTACGTCTGTTTCCTCTGGCAAGCATCAGATCGTTCTTTGTATTTATTTGTTTTGTTTTGTTTGTTCATTTGTTTTGTTTTTGAGATACTATATGTAAAGTGAAATCATACAGTATTTGTCTTTCCCCACCTGACCTATTTCACCTAACATAAATACCCTCTAGGTCCGTCCATGTGGTTGCAAATGGCAAGATTTCATTTTTCTTTATGGCCGAGGAATATTCCATCGTATATATACCACCTTGAGAGAAATTGAAGCATAGCTGACACACAATATTATATTAGTTTCAGGTGCAGAACGTGGTGATTCAGGCATACAACATAGGGATACAAACAACTCTATACATGATGCTGTGCTCACCTCAAGTGTAGCTACCCTCTGTCCCCATACAATGCTATTACAGTGCCATTGACTGTATTCCCTATGCTTTACCTTTTATCCCTATGACTTGTTCATTCCATAATCTCCCTACTCCCCCTCACTCATTTTGTCCATCTCCCCATCCCCTGAGAATAATTTTAGTTTAATTGCCGACAGTTCCTCTGTGCAATAGAGTCACCTCAGCTGTTTTGTCACCCTATAGCTTCTTGGTGTGTGGATTTGCTACTCTCAATAATTCCTCCCTCCCTCCCCCCACCAAGTTTCCTTGTAAAATAAAACCTATCTCATGAGGTTACTGTGAAGACTAATGAGTTATTACCTACAAAGCATAGTAAATGCTCAGTAAATACGAGCTCTTATTGTTGTTGGGATGGGGAAGAGAACGGGTATCTTTTGAGTATCTGCTGATATGACTGGGCTGGGGGGCAATCAGCATTTGTTACACCACTGACTAGTCAGGACAGTCTTTTGAATTTGATACAACTGATGTCTTTTAATTGGAACTGAGGAATCTGAAGCTTTGTCAGGTGATAGATATTTACAGATGTCATGAAGGAAATCAAAATTTGTTACCCCCAAATATCCTTTTTGGCATAAGGATTATTTTAGGATGATTATTTTTGAGAAACAGAAGACACAAGAGAAGCTCTGAAAGCTAAGTAGCTTAGCTCTGAAAGCTAAGTAGAAAGGAGGGGCAGAGAGAGATAGAGAGAGGGAAACCTAGAATCTGAGAAGCAGGCTCCAGGCTCTGAGCTGTCAGCACAGAGCCTGATGTGGGGCTCAGACCCACAAACCGTGAGATCATGATGTGAGCCGAAGTCAGACACTTAACCAAATGAGTCACCCAGGCGCCCAGAAGGTAAGGATTTAAATCTGCCCAACAACAACCTTACCCTTGTTTGCTGTGTTTTTCTTGGTAACTTCTCATAAGTGTCTTCCCAGTTTGTGTTTAGCTACAAATGGTATTTAAGGTGGTGGCTTGGGCCATTTCAGTTACTCAGTTTTCCTGTGTCTCTCTCATGCAGACAGGAGGTATATATGTTATTATATTTCTGTTTGTATTTCTCCTGTTAATCTGGCTTTTAATTACAGAGGGGTCTCAGCCAAGAACCTAGAAGGGTAGAAGGGAAATTATTTTCCCCACCGACACAGTGTGCCTTGCCTGCTAGGGTTGTGATTTCCACTGCTCCCTGCCTTCCCTAGACGTACAAAGTTGGAAGGTGGGAACGAGAAGGGTTTTAGTAGGTATCCAGATTATGATCCAGTTTTCCAAGACTTAACTTAAAAAAACTAGTTCAAGAGTTTGAAGGCAGATATTAATTCTGAAGGCATGGAAGGCAGTATACACATTGATAGGCTATGCAATAAGAAAGACATTGTGGGATTTGGAAATGGTTTTTAAAGGCCCATTTCAGATGGAAAGTGTTTTGAATTATGACGTGTTGAGGTTTGACAACTGAGAAAAGCTGCTATTTGGGGGTGTGACGGAGGTAAAGATGGTGTGAAACAAAGCAGGAGAGCGGATGGTCTGAGGGGAGGTGGCTATAAAATCCCCTCACTTGGACTTCACTCTAGATTTTCATTTCCACACCTTCTCTCATTTCAGGGCTGCCATCATTCTTGGCTGTGAGAGCCCTGTTCTTTGTTGCGGGTCTGCAGTAACACGTGCATGTGAACTTGGTTTGCGGGAGCAGCTCTGAGCAGTGTCCTGAGAAAGTGCTGGATCCACAGAGAAGAACAGACTAGGTTCCACCTCGTCTGGCTTCTGCCAAAGCCAGCTCCTGCAGGGTCCATTTGTCCAGTGACCAGTGTCCTTCAACCCTCTTGCCCACTCTCTCCAAATTAAAAAAAATTTGTTAAATGTTTATTAACTTTTGAGAGAGAGAGAGAGAGAGAGAGAGAGAGAGAGAGAGAGGCAGAGCATGAACAGAGAGAGAGGGAGACACAGAATCCAAAGCAAGCTGCAGGCTCAAAGCTGTCAGCACAGAGCCTGATGCGGGGCTCGAACTCACAAACTTCGAGATCGTGACCTGAGTCTTAAGTGACTGAGTCACCCAAGCGCCCCTCTCCAACTTTTATTTAAAAAAATGTCATCCCCTTCCATTCACATTTTTGTCCTTCACTGTGTCATTTGGGGAAAAGTTGCAGATACTGTGACAGCTTAGACTAATATTTGGGCAGGGGTGTCCTGAGAACAGGGACATCCTACGACTCAAACAAAATATTGTCAGCATACCGGGTTTTGTTGTTGTAGTTATTAACATTTTTGCCTCCTTTTGAGAACTTATTATTTTTTGGTCCTTTCAGGATTTAAAAATCAGTAAAAATAAAACAAATGACGGTAACTAAATAGTTTAAATTATAACCAAATCTGAAGTGTTCCAAAGTAAACAAAAGAGAGCACAACATGCCTAATAAACAACAAAACAATCCCTTCATTTATGAAATGCTGTGACTTGGTGCTGAGAGAGATGATCTGGAAATTCAGATGGCTTTGGTGTGGTTAGAGCTCAGGTGCATTTGCTGTCAGAGGAAGGGTGAGCCCAGGGGGCTGTGGGTGGGGGGGTCAAGGGGACCCTTGGATGTCCTGCCAGGCAGTTCAGATTTTATCCCCAAGGCAATGGTGAAAGGAACGTTTTAAACAGGTCATGACATGTTTAGATACAAACTTTGGGAAGACGGTTTCCTATCTCGGACGGACGGATTGACAGGCTGTGGGAAGGGGCAGGAGGGATGGGCAGGCAAGAGGTTTCAGAAATAGCAGCAGGGAAGAGAACAGGGCCCTGGACCAGGCGCGGGGACTGGCTAGGAAGGACGTTACTGTTGTGAATCAGAGGAAACCAACCATCTGCTTCATGCCCTCTGACCTTCTGGAAAATTACTGAATTGTGTCAAAATTGCAAAAATAAACCCTGGAGTTCTTAACAGTGCCTTTCCTGCATCATGGGGAGAACTGTTAATGTTGCTTCTTGGAGTGTACTTTATTTTCACATAGACACATTCCTAAGGATAAAAAGCTCCTGCCGTGATCCAGGAATGTGGAATTCTTCATTTGGTTTGACTTCACTGTATTATTTAAATCTAATTTTTAGGGGGAAGGGGGTTTGGGGACTGGCTGAGTTCAGAAGTAGGAATATTACCTATCTGTGTACAATTAGCAAATAAATTATGGTGAGATTAGATACTGACTTTTGCAAACCACATATGACAAAAGGTACCTTTATGGAGGTCAGCACACCTTCAGATTTGTTCCAAAAACTCTTGAGTTTTGATTGAATTAGCAAATATGAAAATGCTTCAAAGACCAACGGCATCCTTAAAGATAACATGTATGATTTTGAACCTGAAAATGTGTTATAGGTAGACAGGCAAAGATCCTCCTTTAATTAATGCCGCTGTAAATTAGCAATTACCTCCATTATTATTGTATTGATTGTGCATAGAAAATGTGGGAAATGTGTTTGCTCATTACACGTGCACAGATTCTGTGTTCTGGAGTCTGTACTGTGTGGGGCCCATACTGTAGACAGTGGCAAAGTCAGGGTCCTGACGGGGTGACCTTGACACTTGGGAGAGGCGTGTAGCTGAGAGAAGAAAGCTGGAATGGAAGACTGGGGTAAGAGCTGTCACCGGTGCAGGGATTCCTGAGGTCACAGAGTCCACTGCTCTCCACGGCGGGGAGTGGGATGTAACACAGTAGAAGGGAAGTGGGAGAAACAGGGCAGTCAAGAAAACAAATGTGCTTATTTCTACCATCATGGATGGTAGACCCAGCTGGGGAAGGGGGTGCTGAGAAATTAAAGCAGATTAGACATGTGGAAATTTCCAAAATCAAAGCAGGCACTTTTTTTTTTTTTTTTTGCTCAAGCATATAGGCATCATACATTTGTTCATATTCCATTTCACAGTAATCCCTTGTATTAGTTTCCTAGAACTGCTGTAACTAATTACCACAAATGCGGCAGCTTAACACAACAGAAGTTAATTCTCTCGCAATTCTGGAAGCTGTTAAGTCCAAAATCAATGCATTGGCTCTGCTCCCTCTGAAGGGTCTGAGGGAGAATCCCTCCTTGTCTCTTCCTACCTTTTGGGAGTTCCCAGCCATCTTTGGTATTCCTTGGCTTTTAGACACATCGCTTTAATCTCTGCTCTGGCATCGTATGGCCTCTCCTGCCTGCCTATCTCTGTATGTCCTCTCCTCTTCTTATAAAGACACCACTGGATTTAGGATTTTTACCCAAATCCAGGATGATCTCATCCAGAGATCCTTTCATTACATCTGCAAAGATCCCGTTTCCAAATAAAGTCACATTCATGGAGATAAGGGTGAGCACTTGGACATATTTTTTGGGTCCCCTATTTAACCCACTAAGGTGCGAAGAGTGAGAATAACTGGCCTTTCTAGAACATGAATCTAATCCTATCTCTTGTGTTTGTGCTCCACCCCATGGCCTCTGCCCTCTCTCTACTCCCACTTCCCAGTGTTTCTTCTGATACAGCTTGTGATCCAGACACCCCTGACCTCACCCTGTCCTGGGAGAGAGGCCTGTCCCTTTGCATATATATGCCTGTTGCCCATTCCACTGCTGCTGCCAAGGCTCTCCATTCATCTCTAGGACCAGTTCAACCGTCCCCTCCTGCAGGAAGCTGTGCTCTGTCGATGCCATTGTCATCATCTGTGTGCTAGTCACCCCATAGGATGTGTCATCATCACATCTACAGCGTGCTATTGCAACGGTCTATTAATGGTCCATCTCACCCACTGGACACTGGGACACCAGAGGGCCTGACTCCCTTTCCCTCACCTCATCATCCCGGGCCAAACGCCTGACTGAGGATGATGGCTCAGTGAGCAATAAATGAATAAAGAGTGAATACTCACTGTCTAAACAGCAGCCTTTACAATCCCAACTTTACAATATACTACATGAGAATGTCCCAGTCTAAACCACTCTGGGAGAGACCTCTACTCTCCTGGCATTGTGTTTTTGATGTTAATTTTCCTGTAGCTAGCATCTAGAGCTCTGTTGTCCCTTTCAGGAGCCATGAGTCATGTGCGGCTATTGAGTCCTTGAAATGTGGTCTGAAATAAAGCTAGTGCTCTCAGTGTAAAATACACTGTTTTTTGTTTGTTTGAAGACTAGTACTACAGAGAGAATATATAACATCTTACAAATACTGTTTATATTGGGTTCACATTCAAATGATAATATTTTGGTACATTGGGTTAAATAAAATGTATTATTAAAATTAATTTCATCTGTTTTTTTGCATTTTTAAAATATGGCTGCTAGAAAATTTATTATTTTTTAATGTTTTTATTTATTTTTGATAGAGAGAGACAGTGTGAGTGGGGGAGGGGTGGAAAGAGAGACACAGAATCTGAAGCAGGCTCCAGGCTCTGAGCTGTCAGCACAGAGCCCAACGGAGGGCTCAAACTTGTGAACTTTGAGATCATGATCTGAGCCGAAGTCAGACGCTCAATGGACTGAGCCACCCAGGGGTCCCAAGAAAATTTAAAATTATATATGTATCTTGGTTTCTATTCTGTTGAACATCACCGGTATTCAGCCTGCTCTGGTAAGAGCAAAGATTTAAATTGTTACAGTAACATTTTTTTAAACTTGATATAAATGTTTTTGTACATTATAAAGCAGTTTGAAAGTATAACAATTGAAAATAGGAATCTTCAGAGGTGCCTGGGTGGCTCAGTTGATTGAATGTCTGACTCTTGATTTTAGCTCAGGTCATAATCCCAGGGTTGTGAGATCAAGCAGGGATGGAGCCTGTTTGGGATTCTCTCTCTCTCTCTCTCTCTCTCTCTCCCTCTGTCCTTTCCCCCTGCTTGTGCTCTCTGTCTCTTTCTCTCTCTAAAAAAAAAAAAAAAAAAAAAAAAAAGAAACCTTTAGTGGTGTCATCTCTGTGATAAGTAGATAACACATTTTGGGGATGTTTTCTTCTGTTTTCCTTCTGTATATAAAATAAAACTGAAACTCTACTACGTACCTTCTTGAGCACCAAGCTTTGTTCACTTACAATTATGTGTAAGTATTTTACCATGTTGTTAAATATTGTTAGAAAAAAATGATTTTGATGGGCGCAGAGTATTCTGGTATGGGTTCAGGATGCCACACATCTCCCCTCTTCTCTGAGTTTCTGACTGGTGAAATATACACATAGGGATCAATAGCCAATCATGAATGAAGAACCGTTTTATTAAAGGATTCCCATGGAAGCTCCCAAGCACCCATCTGAGTGTGAATCTTGAGACCTGTATGGTGTGTGTGTGTGTGTGTGTGTGTGTGTGTGTGTGAGAGAGAGAGAGAGAGAGAGAGAGAGAGAGAGAGAGAGAGAGAGAAAGCCAAATGAATGACCTTCCCCAAACTTCCACGTATGAGAGGATGAAGTACCTTTCCCTGTGGTCTACAATGCAGTAGAGAAGCATAATATTCTACTCCCAACAATCCCAGATAATATTAGTTCAAGCTGAACTGTGCAAATTGTCTGAAGTCAATTTGAAATTTTTTTAATGTTTGTTATATTTGAGAGAGAGATAGAGAGGGTGACAGAGTGCGATCAGGGGAGGGACAGAGAGAGAGGGAGACACAGAATGTGAAGCAGGTTCCAGGCTCTGAGCTGTCAGCACAGAGCCTGACATGAGACTCGAACTCATGAGCCGGGAGATCATGACCTGAGCCTAAGTCAGACGTTTAACCAACTGAGCCACCCAGGCGCCCCATGTCCAAAGTCGGTTTGGCTGATCAGAGTTATGTTGTTTTGGTGGATATTGGTTGCCTCTAAGGATCATAGGTAAGTAAGGGTCATGGTCCCCTCCCCCATGACCTTGCTACCTACCAGGGGATAGGTTACCATGAAGTTTCTATGAATTCTGCCTGTGCAAACATTTATCAGAAGCAGTCAGAGGTCTGATCTTGTACTCTTGGTGAAGCTCTGGTTCTCTATTCTGATACTCTTAAAAGCACCTTGCAAGAAGTGTTTACTGCAGGCAGTATTGGGTTTACTGCAGGCAGATGGAGCAGGATTCTAACTAAAGGTAGAATTAGCCAGCTTTCCAATTGGTTCAGGGAACAGAACTCTCTGTCAAGTCGTGCAAAATAGTATTGCCAAGAGACCAAGCCACAATATCCCGCTGAAGTAGACTGTTGGGCTCCTCACAGTTTTATTCTCCATTAATGCCGTAGTAGAGATACCTATGTGGTATTTTAGCCAATCTGCATGTTTGAACACTGTTTATTTCAACAGTGAGAAATTATTTCTGAAATATTCCTTATGTTAAATGGATGACCTCGGTATTTTAGATGAAGAATTTGGTATTTGAAGTGATTGTCATGGAGTTTCTGGAGTTGGGACTTCTAATTAGGATCTTTCAAATGTTAATTAACACTCCTGGGGTGCGTATTTCTGATAAGGGTTCTTCAGATGTTAACTAACCTACCCTGTGGGGTAGATTGAAACTAATTTAGACACATACACACACACACACACTCACATGCCCCCATTACACTTCCTATACTGTTGCACTTTAAAGTAAATTATAGACATTATAACATGAAAAGTCTGAAAATTTTGGAGGATTGTACAATCCTGAACACACTTTTTAAAGCCTTTAAAATTGAAAAATTGGTCTAGAAACATCATAAGGACAGGTTTATTAACGAGTTTCTTGGTTCCAAACTGGATTTGTTGTCAAAATAAAATAAGTTGAGCTGGAATAGGTTGATGTATGAACTATTTTTTCTAGTATTTCTTTCCCTAGCTCATTTTAGTTTTAGTTTTGTTTTGTTTTAAGTGTCAGATATTTGTGTGTGTGTGTGTGCGCGTGGGGAGGGGGGCTAAGTTACTCAAAAAATTACACTAAAAGCACAAAACACAACAGAAACATCCCACAAAGAAAAGATGAATTAATAGTGGTAGGAATATGAAAAATAAAGCCTGTAGGTTCTCTTTCCAGATGAATTCACTTTGCTGTTTATAGCTGCCATTGTTCAGACTCTATGTGTCTTTTTGAAGACACACAAGGAGAGCTCACTGCTGTGTGTTTCTGCTAACACAGCTCGATCCAGGATTCCCGGGGTTAGAGTGGGCATATTCTTTTATGAACTGAGTAATTAGCCCATCTGGTTATATCCTCAGAAAGGTGCTGGGACTGGAGAATTAACCTCAATACTTACTTCACACGGCTGTTACAGGAGGTAAGAGATAATGTTATGAGAGTGCTTTGTAAACTCTAAAGGGGTATTTATTTACCATTATTATGATGGCAATAACTTCACAAACCCTTTCTCTACACAATCTGGCGTCTGGTGAGCATTTTATTAACAGGTGATATGTATCTGTAGATCATATATTTAAGGTTTGTGTTTCAGTCAATCAATAAATAAGGTTTATGTTTCAATCGGTCAATCAAGCAATCACTTAATCAATAAGTATTGAACACCCGTTAGCAGCTGTGGACTCGGTACAAGCACCAGCTATGGCTTTTGCCCTCTTGCCCTCCAAACCATTCGTATGATTGGGAACAAGGCACGTGCTGACACATTTAGAGAACAAGGCAGCATATGCTTAGGCGTCAATTTGCTACTTGGTTTAAGAAAGGAGAGAAAGTAAATTCTGGAGGCCAGACTAGTGGGCGACATATTGCAAGGGGTTCATTTTCATTTTAAATATTTTTAGGAAAGCTGGAAGATGCTCTATTCTATTTTGCCTTCCTGTTCCTTGGGAGTTGGAAGTGGACATCTGGGATATATTTGGGGCTAGTTCCATTTTCATTTTCTTGGATTTTCTCTGAAACTTTTCCATGGGCCTGAGAGCCATGGGGGGGGGGGGAAGTGTGTGTTGTGTCCTTGATTTATGTCTGCTCTCTTGCTTCCTCCAGCAAGCCCCTCGGCTCATCTGACTCCCTGCTCAAACAGCGATTCCTCAGAACTGAACGTCCTGCCTTAATCTGTTACAATCAGCTTCAAACCATTTTCCTCTCTTGTTTGGTGCTTGATGAGTTTTGTGGAGACGGAGTGACAGCTTTTGTTGAAATCCTGTTGAAATCCCTATTTATGTCCAGAAAAAAGTGCTCTGTGACTTGCAGAAAGGTTGGAAAATGTTCTGAATGGATGTTCACAGGGCATCATGGATGATCTGGGAAGGGGGATGGGTGTGAGTATGAGTGTGTGTGTGTGTGTGAGTGTGTGTGTTACAATGTGGTGTTGGGAAAGCAGAAGTGAGTGTGAAGTTCTGTCTACTCTTCGGGTTCTCATTGTATCCTGTCTCAGCTTTCTTAAATCTGGTGTACATATGATGTGCTCCCAGGACCTCAGACTCTGAGGTATTTACTGATGAAACTCAATAAAGATAAACCATTATGGCCACTAGTGATTTTAAAGCTTTTGCTATTCTTTTTTAAACATTTTTAAAAATGTTTATTTATTTTTGAGAGAGAGAAAGAGAGAGAGAACGGGGGAGGGACAGAGAGAGAGGGAGACACAGAATCCCTAGCACGCTCCAAGCTCTGGGCTGTCAGCACAGAGCCCAATGCAGCACTCAAACCATGAGATCATGACCTGAGCCAAAGTCAGATGCTTAACTGACTGAGCCACCCAGGTGCCCCATAAAGCTTTTGTTATTCTTTTGTTATTCAACAACGACACACATGAGAAGTTAGCAGCACGCTACCTACAGCCTATCGGTAGGAGTCTCCTTTTTGGCAGGGACATTGAAATAGAAAAAGTCCCTTCACATCCCTCTTCTGGTCTCTCTCTAATCCACACTGCTTGCCAGGGGAGGGAGGGAATGTTACTGGGAAGTGGGAGGCAGCTGGCATTGCCTAGTGTGCACGCGTCTGCCTTTCGAAGTATCCTGCAGCTAGCTCTCTTTCTGGCAGTTCTTGGCCAATGCTAACATTCACTGGTAATACACGAGCCCTGGAGATGCTGGGCTTTTCCAGACGTCTTGACACGAACGTGCATCCTTGATATTGCCCCAGGCCTTTGCCATTGCCATCACAGTTCTGAAGAATAACCATCTCAGGTAGCTGCCCACACACTCCTAGCATGGCTTTATCAGACCTGATAATCTTCTCGTTCATATGCTTATTTATTATCTGTCCATCTCCTGGAGTGTAGGGACCTTGTTTCTTGTATTCTGCTCTAATAGGGCCTGGCACAGAGCGGACACTCAATAAATACCAGTGGAATCAATTCCAAATTTACATGGATCCTGCCTTTCAACCAGGAGGAAGGAATAAAGCATTCCAAGAGGAACAGGGAATGTGGGTTTCACTGGGTTGCTCTAGTTAATGGTAAGGAATTGAGAACATGCACTAGCATGTTGACAAATGTGACTCTGAGGGGCCCCTTGAAGGGTTAACCGTTGGCTGGGTCATGAATGTGGATCCCAGATGGACAAGCAGAAGACAGGGCAGAGGTGAGGCGGGTGGAGAGGAAGACACCAAAATAGAGGAGCAAGGTGGGGACAGAGCGGAAGTAAGGAGGGTGAGCCTCAGAAAATGCAGCAGCGTTTTAGGCTACAGGCTCAATATCTTGAAAGAATATATTTTATTTTCAGATTAAACATTAATGCAACATCACTGTAAAACTAAAGCAAAATGTAAGTAGAAGAGAAATCAACATTAATCTTACCATTTAGTCATCGTCATAACCACTGTGAACATTCTGGTGGGTGAACATTTCTTTCTATCTTTTTTCTTCATATACTCACACTTCTCTTATTTTGATTTTAAATATTTGGTCACATAATGTGCACCTGTTTTGCACTCTGCTTTTTTTTCACTTAATGCCATTTAAAATGCTTTTTTTTTCCTCATTTGGTGTCATTAAAAATGCTTTGAAAACATCAGTTTTCTATGGTTACATGGTCATCCAATCTTCTGGTTACATCATAAACCCTACTGTTGCATAAGTTGCTTCTGTTTTGTTTTTTGTTTTTTGTAGTTGAACATAAGCTAGTGACAATTATCTTTACGTACACATTGCTGCCTGAACTGTTTCATGATTTCCTTCAGGTGGACTGCTAGAAGGAGAATTTCTGGACCGAAGAGTAGAAATCTTTCCCAGACCTTGAAGCATGTGGCCACATGGCTTCCGTGAAGAGCTGGAACAGTGTACATAGAGCATTTTAAAGCCGAGACCCTTCCTGGAGCAGAGCAGGATTTACCAGCTCTAGAGAGAATCACTTCTGATAAGATTTGGATCAGACTTTCATGTTCTGTAAATCAGACTGATTTTAGGCTTCTCCCACACTCTGTGTGACTTCACCTCTATTCTTCTGCAGTAATTTTAGGAGCAGCACTGGGGGAGATTCCAGACCGTCTCCATGGTGCTCAGAGCAGATAGAAAAGGGGATTCTGTCTACACATGGGACAGAGACGCCAAGAGGTGGGCAGTGTCCTTCTGGGGGGTCCAGCTTCCTGATGGCAGGAGGAGGCCAAGTGAGACACCTCAAGGGAAAAGTGTCATGGTGGAAGAGTAGAAATTTGCCCTGGAGCGAACCCTTAGAAATTCTAGTTTTTGTTTTAAGGAGAATGGGATTTCCTGGTGTTCGTTACAACAGTACCCATGTTCTCTTTGATTTACTTTCTCATAGACATTTTTGTCTGTTTTATGTATCGGGGGTTCATTTTGTTTGAAAGTGGGCTCTTCTAAGAGCTCTTTCCAATATCAACATTTTCTGATTCTACAGGCAGACATTATTACCCCATTTAATGGACAGGTGAATTGAAACATGTATAAAGTGATGCAGGGAGTTGCTTTTGCGATGTGGTGGCTAACTGATCTTGGGCAAGTCAGTTAGTCTCCCTGAGCTTTGGTTTTCTCGTTTCTAAAATGGGAATGATAATGCCCACTCGACAGTGTTTATGCAAGTGAGAGCCAAACTCAAGGCCCAGCCTTTGGGAATAAGCATCTAACCTGCATTTGCCAAATGCTGACATCCTTCTTTTCTCCCATGCTGGCCCCACCACGATTCACTTTAACGCATCCTCTTCGGTGGAGGCATAGAAGAGGAAAGAAGAAGTGTGTACTTTAAGGGAACCTTCGGATCTGTTAGAACATGCAGCCTCATTATAGTGATTCTTCTGTAAGAACAATGTTTCTTTTATGGTTTGGGGAAAGATTTTCTTCTTCCATCATGGAACTAAAATCTGGTTGTGTAGAATCTCTTGGAGCCATTGCTTGTACTGCTCCTTTGCTTGACCCTAACATGCTGTGTGATTTTGGGGTTCCATCTTCACCTCTCTGGATCTGGGATTTCTGTAAAATGAGATGGTCAGGCGAGGGAGGTGACATTAATGGTCCTTCCAGCTCTGCAGTTTAAAAAATTTTTTAAATGTTTACTTATTTTTGAGAGAGAGACAGACAGAGCATGAACAGGGTGGCGGGGAGGGCAGAAAGAGAGAGAGAGGGAGACGCAGAATTCGAAGCAGGCTCCAGGCTCCGAGCTGTCAGCACAGAGCCCAAGGCTTGAACCCACGAACTGTGAGATCGTGATCTGAGCTAAAGTCAGACGTTTAACCAACTGACCACCCAGGCGCCCCATTTAAACAAATTTTTTTTTCAATCCAGCTCTGCAGTTTTTAAACGCTACAAAGATTTGGGAATAAAAAAACCTTGAAGAATGTTTCTTTTCTGTAGGGAAAAGGATCCAACAAAACCCCCCAAAACTGCCATTTTAAATTGGCCACTTGGGGTCGCCAGCGATCCAAAAGACTGGCTAGGGAAGGAAGGCCCAAACTGTGTGGAGCTTCAGCTAACGGATTCTGGGGGTGGTTTACAAAATTTTCTTTTTGTCTCTCCCTTTAGCTCCAAAATTCACCTGAAGACTTGATTGCATCATTAATACTGAGTGGACCGCAAGCGCGTGCCAGAGACAGTGTTCCCAGCTGGGCCACAGCATCCCGCCCCAAAGGAAAAGACAAAGAAAAAGAAGAAACAGTAATTCTGGAGCTCTGCTGCCTCTGCGTTTGGACTCTAATTCAAGCTGCTACATATCGTGGCTTTGCAATTCCCAGACTTGAAAAGTTAGTTCCACAAAGTGAAACTGCATGGCATAAAACATGCCTTAGGTGATGGAATAAACCTTTGGCTCAAAAATTCTGGGGCACAGAAATATTCTCACTGAAGAACTTATGAGTGTCTCTGTTGGCAGTTCTCTTGGTGGGCTTTGCTGATGGTCGAGGTGGGGGAAGAGCAGGCTTGGAGGTCCCTGTAGAAATCAGGGAGGGACCACTGAGCAAGAAATAAATGAAATAAAACAAGAATCTAAACAGCTCAGTGTTTGCCCACACCCGGAACAGGGTCCTGGCAGCAGGCTCAGCACAGGCCAGACCCCTCTGTGGAAAGTTGGCTGAACCTTGCCCTCTGGGAGCAAGGAAAAGCGTCTCTCCTGCCAGGAATGCTGTATAAACATCCTTTTCCTACAGGATCCTGTGGCTTGGGGGTCCAGCGGAACGCCGGGAAAGTATCCTAATGGAGACAGATTTCGAACTCCTGCTGTCTTTTTTCAGATCATAAATTACTGTTAATTCTGTTTATACTCTCCCCCTCTCTTCTCTTAATAGTTTTAGAAAAGTAATTGACGACAAAGTGGAGCCCGCAAAGGGTTTAAGGGAGCCTTGCTCCCCTGGCTGAGAAGCAGCCAAGTATTTCCTCATCCTGCACTTTGCTGCAACAAAAGTTAAATATTTATGGACCACAGGTGCCCTTCCTTGCCTCCTGCATACCCTCTAGTGGCTTAGCTGTTCAGGAGCAGGGCGAGGGCTTTCGGTGCTACTTCACAGGGAAGGGTAAGGTTTGCTTGCTTGCTTTCCTCTCCTCTTCCAAATCCAGGAGGGGTGTGTAAGCCCTGTGTGGGCTTTGGGGGTTGGGGAGGAAGTCGCTCAGAAGAAGACCCCGGGATCTGGTAGTTTCTCCTTGCTCAGGCATCATCTTGCTTCATAGTGCACAGCCCCTGGGGGCATTTGCTGCAGTCAGTTCCAGCGTAGGTGCCCCAGCTCAGAATTGGTGGGGTTTGGGTTTAAATCCTACTGAGCTGTTGACTTAATCTCTTAGAGTCTCAGTGTCCCCGTTTGTATTTCCCAAGAGGGTGGTGAGGAAAGTTAGATAATGTGTGAAAAGTGACTGCGACCTGGTAAGACCCAGTCCGTGCCGGTTCTTTCTTCCCTCTTGACTCTGCTGTCCAAGATGGTAGCCATCAGCTGCGTGTGGCTCTCGAGTGTTTGAAATATGGTTACTTGCAAATGGTAAGTGCTGTAAACGTAAAATACACATCAGATTTCCAAGACTTTTTCTAATAAAAAATAATTAAAAATATCTTGTTAATAATTTCTTATACGGATTACATGTTGAAATAATACATTAAATAAATGCTAACTAAATACTCTGTAAAGTTAATTTCACCTGCTTCTTTTTATTTTTAAAAGATGTGGCTGTTAGAAAATTAAAAGTTACACATGTGGCTTGTATTCGTGGCTCATATTATATTTCCATCAGACTGCCCTGACCTCGTTCCTAATCCCCCCATCTCTCTGTTCATATTCTTTCCTTTGTTCAAGGCCTTGCTCAAGCTTTATTGTTCTCATGAGGTTCGTTGTCTTTTTGGTTCGTCTCTTCCTTCTCTGAAATCTCCTGGAGGTTTTGTCATTGGAGAAAGTCATGTAACCTAGGTTTGTAGGGTGACTTGAGCAGGAAAAGCATGTGAAGTGTTTAGCCCAGTGCCTGGCACATTGTAAACACGTGGATACTATGATTGATATTTTTCTTGTTAGTATCACTGGTGTCTGGCCCCCTAGTTCAGCACTGGTTATATGTTATCTTGGATGCTTCTTAATTATTTTCTTATGTGTTTAGTCTTGTGTGTTTATATCCTCTAAGATATAGTGTCTTAGAGGATAGAGACCACATCTTCTATTTCTCCTGGGTCTGTCCGTAACCTATAGGACAGTGCTGGACACAATGTCCTCCTCATGACCATTCAGGGACAGAGGCAGAGCCTGCTGATCGACTGACCTGGCATCTTCTTTCTTTTATTCTTTCTGGAATGTCTTCTCTACCTCTCCTTCAATGAGCTCTTTTTTTTTTTTTTAATTTAATGTTTATTTGTTTTTGAGTGAGAGAGAGAGAGCAGGGGAGGGGCAAAGAGAGGGAGACAGAGGATCTGAAGTGGGCTCTGCATTGACAGCAGGGAGCCTGATGCCAGGCTTGAACACATGAACAATGAGATCATGACCTGAACTGAACTTGGACACTTAACTGACTGAGCTACCCAGGTGCCCCTTCATTGAGCTAACTTACATCCTGAAAAGTGATAATAATGGTCAACACATGTGCTCATCCTGTTCTAAATAGTTGACATATACTAACTGATTTAACTCTCACAACTATCTTGTAAGGTATTGTCATTACTCTCATTTTACAGATGAGGAAACTGAGGGCACAGAGAGATTAAGTAACTCATCCAAGTCACACAGTTAATAAGTGGTGGGGGTGGGATTCAAACCCAGGCAGTTTGGTCCCAGAAATCTTGATGCTCTGAATCATCAGGGTCAATGTCACCTTCATCAGAAGCCCTTCCAAAGCCCTTTTCTGCAGTCTTCTATGTATTATCCCTTTACCTCCTCCATTATACAGTGGCCCCAGGTAAATATCTTTGTCATTGCCCTTGTAACCATGATTGGAATCCCTGGCTTACTTGTTGGTTCTCCTCACTGGCCTGAAATCTCCCTGAGGGTCTCGGTGTCTGATGCCTAGCAAGCCCTCCATGAGTGTCCCAAGGAAGACGAATGGGGCTTCAGGTTGCAGGTGACAGATTTCTCCAAGGATCCAAAGAGGTGGGACTAAAAGAAGATTTTCCTTTTCTATGCTATCATCCTGTTAATTATGTCATACCATTTATGACAATCTATAACCGTCTTGTTGGCTTTTCTTTACCTGATTAAAAAAACCCTTTCCTCTTCCCAAGAATGAAGGTGAGGAGCTTTTGTGTCTTATTCTCTGTTCTACTCCACTGCCTGCCATTGAATGTATATTCACTAAATATTTGTTGAGTGAATGAATGAATGAATGTATTGAGTGCCTACTAAGTGTTCCAGGCACTGTATATATGTCATGGTTCTTACCTTCACAGGGTTTCTAAGTTTATGGTGTGATGGTGGTGATAGGGAACACAGGGCAAGGACAATGGCAATATAGAGGTAGGGAAAGGATAGGATGTTTGGAGAAGAAAAGGAAAGAGACTCAGTGTGTGGGATGGGGGCGAGTCCAGAACGGGTTTTTGCAGGAAGAAACTCAAAGCACAAAGCTGAAGGAGAGTCAAGAGAGGAGTGATGGGGGAGATGGAGGGGACTCTAGGCAGAGGGAAGGAGGTGTGGAACAGGCAAGGTGATCTGGTGATTTGTGAGCCCACTGGGTGCAGAGTGGAAGGAAGATCTCTGAGAAATGTGCCAGGACACTTGTTGTCTGAGCTCTGCCATTGCTGTACCTTCTCTTCACAAATTCCCGTCTCCGCCCTCCAGCTACTCTTGTCCTCCTTTTCTTCCTTGTTTCTTTCTGGCTCAAATAGTACGTAAAGTCCTTTCATCTACCAGCATTTTGTCCCTTGGTTGGGAGACTGCCACACTCCCAGCGAATTATGCGATCATAGCTCTTTATGTTTATCTCATGATCTGTGCCTTTGTATCTATTTCTGGAGGAGTCGTCATCTTGGACCCTCATGGTAACTGTCTGAGTTCTCTCGGTTCTCAGTCTAGACCAAAACCTATCAATTATCAGTCCCTTACCTTCATCTTACCACGTGTATTTCCTCTTCTTTGCTCATCCCTACACAGGTGCTTGATCTGCCAATGAATTTCCATCTCTCTCTCTATGTCATTCATTTAAGAACCCCCCCCCGCCCAGGCCAAAAGTATCCCATCTGATGAATACTTAAAGGGCAGTAGGATGTAATATTTATACTCAGATCTGTACTGAGAGGCCAAGGGTATTTGGTCTTAGATTTTATACTTTGTGTTTCCTTTGTTGTTGGGACCATCTATTCTGTCTTTGGACAGCTTGAATTATTTGGAAATTTCTTCTCAGGGAGTTTTGATGTGCCTACGCACGGAGTCCATCCATTGGTTCTGGCTCTACAGTTAGGTTCCATGGGGGCCGAATAGCAGAGTAGCTAAGGGCGTCTGAACATTGGCTGTGCTGCGCACATTGCTGGCTTTGGGACCCTGTGCAGGTTACCTCACTGTCTGTGCCTGTGTTTCTCCTCTGCAAAATGGGGCTAATGATAGTGTGAGAACTTCCTAAATGTTAGCTGTTATTATATTTTTACTCTTTGTGGTTAGAGTGAGCAAGAGAAGAGTGGGCTTCCAGTGGCCCCATGAAGTGTAATTTGAACTCACACTTTATGAAATGCCACTTTTGACTCATCTCTCAGAAAAAGGAAAGATACGCTTTTAAGTCAAATGCACACTCCTCCAACTCATTTCTCTAAAGAGATTTGATAGTGTCATTCTGATAGTAAAACTTTAATTTATGTGGCATAGTTTCTTTAAGAAGTTACAACTTTTCTCACACTGTTGAAAGTTCTAAGAAATAAGTGGTAATAGTTGTATTTTTTGCAGAGAGGAAGGGATACCAGCCTAGAGCATTATGCCCTGGGCATATCCAGATATAGTCCAGGCTTCCATCTGGATAATGGCCCTGACTGGGAACTGGCCCCTCACCTGTGAGCCATCACTGACACCCAACTGTGAGACCAATGCCACATCCACCCGTATCAAAGTGGTATTCTTTGGGAAGAACAAAGTGGACAGGCAGAGGAAGTGGGATCTTTGCCACCAGGAGAATTTGGGGGGGGTTGTAATACCCAAGTCACACAACTCTTCCCCTCCCCCAAGTACCATCATTGGGATCCCTTGGAAAGACAGTGGTCAAGCTGGGCTGGGGCACTCAGAAATAGGGAGGTTCTCCTGGAGGGGAAGCCTAGGGGCACCCTGGAGCCTAAGAGACAGGGTCCCACAGCTCCCTAGACTCCTCAACGTATGAACTGGGGCACAGCATAAACATTTTATTGAGATCTGAACCCAGTGCTTTTGTGCCTAACCATTTTGGAACTCAAAGGGGAAACAAATAAAAAGAAGGAAATGAGCGAGAAAAAGGATGGAATTTGCCTCTGTTTCCCAGCAGGACAGACATCTCAAAGCACCCAAATTGAAACAAATGAGTTAATTACATGTCCTTTAAACTATGTTTATTTACACTTGCTGCCTTCCGAATTTGGGCATTGCAGTCTCCTAAGACTCCTTTGTTCTGGAAGGAATCTGAATTCAAGAGGACAGCTGATTTGTGGGGCTTTAGCCAGAGGAAGTTAGGCTGGGCAAGCAAACCTGGGTGCTGCTGCACTATTTGTTAAAAAATTATATTCTGATTCCTGTTTCTATTTGGCTGTTGGGCAAAACAAATGCATAATTAAGAACTTCACCTTTGACTGTTTAGCTCTCCTTAATTTTTTCTTTTAACACCAATAGGAAATTTCCATTTTCATATAGTAGCATCAAGATACCCTGCTCTATTGAATCAACCAGTAGGTTTTGAAAATAAGCATAACAAGCCATATAAAAAATAAGAAAATCCACTTTTAGGGTTTTAGATTCATGCCGTTTAATTGTTCGTCTATTTCCATGATAAGGTGAGACTGGTCCTGTGTCACCGGAGGGACTGTATCCTGCTGTTTTTTCCCATCCTCATTTACAATGATTATGTTATCAGGCTAGCCAGGCAAAAGGGTGGAGCGACTATAATTTCAAAGCAGGATTAGGTTGAAATAACGAGGTCACCAAGTTGTGGTTACCAAGGCAACGTCACATCTAAGAATATGGGATGCTTCTAGGAGATGAGGCAAAGCCTGGAGCCTTTTTTCCCCCCTCTGCACAAAAATCGCTCACTTCCTAGATAAAAAATCCTTATTAATTGCTTTTAAACACATTTATTCTTTATTTTTAGGAATCAATTTTTAAAAAAATAAGCTTGATTTCAAAGTTTGTATTTTTTATTTTTATTTAAGTGATAATGAATCTCACAATAGTCGATTGGACCATTGTTTTCCCCTCCCTTTGGGAACTCGTATTTACTTTCTTCTTTCAGTTTTTTTCCTTTCTCTGCATGACCCCTGCCCCCCCCCCCCCCGCCTCCCTCTTTCCCTTTCTCTTTTAATATTGCAGGGAAAAGACATGGAACAAAATGAAAAAATTGAAAGTTAGGTGTTCTGGTCAGATTTTGAGATTACAAAATTGTAATAGGTGCTGAAAACTGTAACCTACAGTCAGAATATTCATGCCTCCCTCCTTCAGAAAAATGCTGAGCTCAAGTGAGAAAACCTTGGTCTTCATTGTCTCCTAAAATTTCAATCCACCTTTAAAATTGTGGACTATGGAGGTAAAGCAACTAAGAGGGAGAAGATCCAGCAGTCAGTGCTTCTGATCAATATCAGCTATCAGTCCGAACAATTCCCACCAATTAACCTCTTTTTCCTCCGAATTCATTTCTGTCCTCTGAGTTTTTAGATAATGGCTTCAAGTTTCTTCATCTTATAAAAAGTAGCCTTATTTTAATATGGGTTCGTGTTTGTGAAGCATGGATTTTACTTAGGTCTTTTCTTAAAAGAACATTTCTGACCCAGCGTGAATCACGGGACACCGTGCCGTGTGATTGGAACCATCAGATTCCTTCGCGTTACAACATGACTGCTCTTCAGGACATGTTGGCTGTTCACCTTTTGCCCTGGCTTTGCATAAGGAATATGAAGTGTGCTTGCAAACAGAACCTTGTTAGTGGGCAATAGTTTCTTCCTCCTGGAAACCCATGTCAAAGGATTCTGATTCTCATCATTTTGTTTTCAGTTTTGAGCCTGGGGTGATGGAAAGCTTCTGGATTCCAGAGTCTGCAGGATATGGGTTTGAAGATCTGCTGCGTGATCGTGGACAGGTAAAGTCGCCGCTCTGAATTTCTTCACATGGCTCTATGAGGACTGAATGAGATATCATGGAAACAGCACTTAGCTCAATGTCTGACATTCAAAATAAACCTCACATTTCCAAAATAATAAAGATGCATATGAAATTAATCTGTCTTCCCAGTCTTGCCCCCTCCCTGTCCCCTAAATACCTTCAGGATAGTTTTCCTAAAATTCAAATCAGATTATATCATTTCCTTGCTGCACTGGGTTGGATAGTGTCCTCCCCAAATTCATGTCCACATGGAGTCTGTGAACGTGGCCTTATTTGGAAATAGAGTCTTGGCAGTTGTGATCAAGTTAAGATAAAGTCAATCTGGATCAAGGTGGACCCTAAATTTAATATGAACAGTGTCCTTATCAGAAGAGTGACATTGGGACACAGGGACACAGGGATACAGACACACAGAGACACAAAGAGGAGAATGCCATGGGACGACAGAAGCAGAGATTGGAGTGATGCGTCTATAAGCTGAGAAACACCAAAGGCTGCTGGCAACCACCTGACATTAGGAAGAGGTCTGGAAGTGTCCTTCTTTGGAGCATGCAGAGGGAGCATGGCCCTGTGGACACACGGGGTTCAGACTTTTGGCCTCCAGTACTATGAGAGAGTACATTTCCAGAACTATGAGAGAATTGTTTTCTTAAGCCACTTGACTTGTGGTCATTGGTTACAGCAGCCCTGGGAAACTAACACACCCACTTCAAACCTTGCGGTGGTTCTCATCATCTGAGTGAGGTCCGAGGTCCCACGACCTGCTCCCTGATGGTCTCTGCAGCCTTACTGCTCCTGTCCTTTCTTCTGATGTCTCATCTGCTCTAGATGTCTTTCAGTCTCTCAATGCAGCGCTCTCCTGTGCCCCAGAGCCATGTCCTCCTAGAGACCATCCGCCCATCTCTTCTTAGAACAGCCTTTCTCTTCCCGGTCACCTAGTTAACTCCCACATATCTTAAAGGTATCGCCTTAAACATCCTTCCTTAGGGGTCTTCCCAGATGCCTAGACTGGTGGAAGCCCTTTCAAGTGCTCCCCCAGCACTCATCCTCATTTCTCCAGTTATTTTGATGGCAGACCATAAGCTCAGTGAGGTCAGGACCTGTCTCTGTTCTTGCTCACCGCTGGGTGTCTGCATCCTGGGATGGGGCCTGGGAGAGCACAGGCCCAATCAGCACAGATGGAATGATTCAGTGAATGAATGACTGAGTACATGATTGTTTGGCATGCGGTTAAAATCTTGGTAAGATCTGGTGAGAGGTAGAAATGCTGCTGATCAGAGACAAATTAGCAGCTAATCTACAATTTGGATTGATTACCATTGATCCAAATTTATAGGATTTTGATTGTTTTCATGAAATATAGGCCCAAAGTTCCTCCTCCCCTCCATCTGATTGTCTACTTTTAACTAAAAACTAATACATGTTCATGGTAAAAAATGAAAACATTTCAATGAAACATAAGCTTTTCTTCCATCTCAAAACCACATCCTACCTGCTTTCCCTAGAAACAGCAATTATTAAGAGTTTCTTATTATTATGAATAATCTAGTAGAAATAATCCAAACATATAAAACACACAGTATGCACAATGTTCTGCTGTTTATTCACTTAAAATATGTCTTACAATGAATTTTGTGTTGGCACATATAGTTATATCTCATTCCTTTTTTTATTGGTTGCAATTTATTTAACTGTCCTCCTAATGTTGAAGATTTACATGGTTTCCTGATTTTTGATATTACAGATTATACAATAAACCTTCTTGTACACGAATCTTGGTGAGGTTATAACGGTAGGGTATATTTCTAAAGGTGGCATTGTTGTGCCCTAAGCCAACCACAAATACATTAGGCCAAGGAATCAATTGGAGAAAGAGAATAATTTTGATTTAAAAAACCCTTTAAAGTTTTGATAAGATATAGATAGAAGACGAAATGGCTATTGAGAAGGTTATTCCAGGTTAATTTTTTTTTTCTTAAAGATGCATTTTCTTTTTCTAATTTAGGTCAACAGAGTCCAAAAAAAAATGATTCCTTGAACAATTCTGAAATTATTGTTCTGATTTTTTTTGTGTGTTGTCAACCATATGGCTAATTACCATATAGGCTATATTTTTAATAACATATAGTAAAAAGGAAAATCAAAGTAGGTTGAAAAAAGGAGTATGGGCTAAAAATAATTGTACATTTTAAAAAACTAAACACAAACAAAATCTTACTTGAATGTCAGAAAGATTTAGGTAATCATTGTGAATTTATTATGCTAGTTACGAGTAGGTATGTTAAGATCCTTTAAAAAACAAGTTTTTAACAGAATTGGAAATTTCACACAACCAAGATTCTTGTAAAATACACAACATGATTTTGAAGACTTGAGATATTTATAAGTCAGGGAATGGGGGGACTTATGATCTAAAAAATCAAGACATATTGCAGTCTTCTTAGAAATACAGGGGGAAAAAGTCCATATAAAAATAGCTAGTTTTAAGCACCAGAAGTGCTAGGAATTTAATTCCACAGTCATTTATTAAGGACTTATGGTGTGTGTAGTTTCAAAGAATAGAAGGGAGATGACTTTTACCCAGAAGGAACTGGAATTTGTAATCCAAGACAACCATTTCTAAGAATGCTGCTGCTTCATTCTTTAGAATTTTCTACTGAAAAAAAGTGGGAACATAAATTGCTAGAAATAATTTCACCTTAAATGTGTGTTTAACCTTTTATCCAGTCATTCCGGTTTTGGAAATGTATTCTAAAAGAGACAATCATCTCTATCTCTATCTATCTATCAACTATCTATCTATCTATCTATCTATCGAGAGAATGCCAAAGGTTTGTTTTCAGAGGTTTTTTTTTTTTTTTCAACCCAGATGTGAGCAGCCTTCTTGACCTTGCCCTTTGGAGAGCAGGGTGAAATTGGGAGATGTTCTGACTGTCTGCCTCCTGCTTCCTGCTTCTTTCACACAGCTTCTTTTATTACATGTCAATCCAGACATGAAATCCAAGCCCTTTGTTAGTTCTGGGGAAAAATCCTCAACAAAAACATTGTTTAAAAGTTAAGATTCATGGGGACAGGTAGACTGCAAACTATGTTCTGTTCTCTGGGGTTTGTTTGGCCACCTTATGATCAGGGACCCTCTCATGGCCTGTCCCCAGTCAGTACCCACCATTAAATCATGGCTCTCCTCTTTTCTCACTTTTACTTTTTTCCTCTAGAACAACAAGAAAATTCATCTCCCTGTTTTAGAAGAGCAGTTAATTCCCCTTCTTTGAAGTTTTGGGGACCAGTTGCCATATACTTCCTAAAATATCAATCTAACCCAAACTTTAAAAAAATTGTTTATTTTTTGGGGGATATAATTGGCACCCAATATTATGTTACTTTTAGACATACAACATAATGATTCAATATTTTGTGAAATGATCACCATAGTAAGTCTAGTTAACATCCATCACCATACACAGTTACATACCCCCAAACTCTTAATCAAGGATTTTCCCTGAAGAAAGCTTCCCCCTAAGAGAAATTTCAGATGGTTGAATAATATTTTATTTCATTTTTACACCTTCCTCTCTATCTTTACTGTAATAGTAAACATTTGAAAACAATCTAAATGAAAAAAATAAGAGAATGGCTGGATGAATTATAATCATGACCTATACTGACTTTTATACTGTCCTAAAATTATGTTTACAAAGGTATTGCTCATTCATTCATTTATTCATTCATTCATTCACTAAGTATTTACTGAGGGCCTGTTATGACTTGGGAGCTGTGCTAGGCATTGGGGATATAGTGAGGTAAACAGAGGACACAAAATCTCTGTTACAATCTAACAGGAGGGACAGATATGAAACAAATATTTTCACATTCGCTAATGAAGTACATTTGTGGCAAGTGCTATAAAACAGCGGCACTGGGTCCTGGGAAATTGCAAAAGGGGAAACAGAACTGATTTGGAAGAGGTAAATTTTGGAGGTCATATGTGAAGACCTGTTAACTAGGCAGGTGGAGAGGGAGTGATGGTGGGAGAGTTCCAAGCAGAGGGAACAACATATGTAAAGGTCCTGGAGTGGAAGGAAACAGGCTGAGTTTGAAGAACAGGAAGGGTTAATGAGGCTGAAGTATAGAGAACAAAGCCAGGATGATGTGAAATGCACCTGGAATGAATGCTGGGGTCAGAACATGTAGAACCTTAGGGGCTGTGTTAACAAATTTGGAATTTCGCCTTAAAAATAAGGGGAAGTCATTGAACACTTCAAGCAGAAGGATGACATGAGATTTGGGTTTTTAAAGATACTGACTGCAGTGTAGAATGGATTGTTAGAGGCCGGGAGTAAATAAAAAGGGACCCATTAAGGAGTTATTGAAGGTGTTCTGCTAGGAGATGATGGTGGTTTAAGCCAAAGGGGATTTTCCCTCTTAGGATACTTTTGGCAATGCATGGGGACATTTTCGTCTGAAATTAACTATGGTGGTTTTCTTTCGATTAACGTTAGCATGGTATATCTTTCTGTACCCCTTTGCTTTTAACCTGTCTATGTCTTTATACTTAAAGTGGATTTCTTTTTTTTTTTTTTTTTTCAACATTTTTTATTTATTTTTGGGACAGAGAGAGACAGAGCATGAACGGGGGAGGGGCAGAGAGAGAGGGAGACACAGAATCGGAAACAGGCTCCAGGCTCCGAGCCATCAGCCCAGAGCCTGACGCGGGGCTCGAACTCACGGACCGCGAGATCGTGACCTGGCTGAAGTCGGACGCTTAACCGACTGCGCCACCCAGGCGCCCCTTAAAGTGGATTTCTTATAAACAACAGGTAGCTGGGTTTTTAAATCCACTCGTGTAATCTCTGCCGTTCAATCGGTGTATTTAGACCATTCATATTTAAAGTGAATATCGATGTAGATGGGTTGATATCCACCATGTTTGACACTGGTTTTTCTTTGTTACACTTGTTCTAGAAATAGAAGTTCCAAGAGCACATAGTTTATGTTTTTCACTCTCTCTGCAGACTTGTCAAACTTCCTAAACATTTCAGGAATTAAGTAAGTCGTAAGGACCCACTACTGACAATATTTACTAACCAGACTGATATTTACCACTCTCTATTGGGCATTGGTGTTTGACTTACCTTTGACATCTCAAACTCAGTCTGTGCAAACCTGATTCCTCTTGATTAATGATGTCAATTTCCATCCAACCATTCAAGATTAAAATCTTGACATCATCCATTTCTCCTCTCCTTCTTTATTTCTCCTATTTAATTGGACAATGTGTCCTACAATTCTAAATGAGAAATGTCTTTCTGATTTGCTTCTGTTTCTTCCTGCTGTTAATACTTCAAATCAGGCCAGCATCATCTCCTACTTAGAAAATTACAAAAGCTTCAATAAGTGTTTTCCCCTTTCTTGCATCCTCTACATAGCCCCCAGCAATGCAATCTCATTTTATTACTCTCCTTATTTAAAATTTCCATTGGCTTTCCACTTCATCCCCAGGATAGCTCCATACTCTTTACCATGGTAAATAAGATTTTGGGAACCTGTCTTCTACTTTTCTGGTTTCATCTTCTATTTGTGCTCCCATACTGCTTGCTGTTCAGAGATATGGAGTGCACATTCTGCACTTGAATGTCTCAGTGCCTTTGTGATGCTGTTTCTTTATGCTAGAATGCTCTTTCCTTGCTTCTCCAATGACCAGTTCCTGCTTGTCATTTACAACCCAAGTTGAATGACACCTTTTCATGAAGACTTCCATGACTTCTGTATAGAGGTTTGGATCCCTTTTTCATGTCACATAGCACTTTTCATTTATCTGAGAGGAACACTCAGTATACCTAATTACTTGCTTCCAGATCTTCCTTCCCCATTAAGCTGTGTGCTGTCTTCTTATTCTTTTAGGGAGGCACTTATTCTAGTGCCTTTATATAGATCTTACATACAATTCTTTATTGTCCTTATTGGTGAGGGGTGAATACATTCTTTTGGTTTGATATTATTGATGAGAAGAAAGAAAGATGCTCACTCTTGTGGATTTCTCTTAAGGCTTTCTAGTTGCTGGGCATATTTCAGAGCCATGGACAAAGACAGTTCAGTTCTTCAATGCTTTCCTCTGTTCTCAGAAGCAGAATCAGACTTGTGTCCCCTACCAACAAGCACAAGACTGAGAAAGGCTTGACTAGAGTGTTCCAGATAGCTACACCCCCAGAATGACAGAAGCTTCAGGCGGCAGTCAGAAATCTTTGATGTGCAGTTTCCATGCACCTGTTGTAACTTTCTTTGGTACAAGAAGTAAGGTGGTCACAAAGGAAATTATATATTCTGGGCTTCTTCCTTCCTCCATAGTTTTTTAATTCCTTCTAAAGTTAGGGTTTCCTGCAGTTATTTGATCATCCACCCCTTAGTAAAAAAGTCTATTTTACATATTAATATATCTCAACGTTTGACAAGTGTTGACTATGCATGGCTTGGATAATTCAGACGTGGAATGATATCTCAATTGAAAAATAAACACACACACACACACACACACACAGGCTAGAAGATTATTTCACTTAGATGAGCCTAGTTTAGAATTTCTTGGGCTATTAAGTGAGAACAGTTCATCACCTAGACTAATGGCTGAACTTCTGTGTTGGTTCATGATGATTTTCCTTTCAAATCAGTTTACACATGAATATAACACCGACAATCCAATTTGATCTTGTATCCAAATTCCATTGCTCAAATCAGAAGTGTAGTCATGGCCCAAGACTCCAGCCTACCTCCCCAGTTGGGGATTTACTAGGAGATGTTGGTGTTGCCTCTTCTGTATACATTACTGTCTGTTGCTTCTCTAATCAAATTGATTTTTCCTCAGGATGAATCTTTCCCTGGTACTTACTCAGGATCTTGTTGATGGAACATGGAGGAAAAATACATTATGCATTTCACGTGGAAAAAAGCTCTAACCAGGTGAAGTTTCATTAAAAAATATACAACTGTTTTTGATAGAATTTTAAGATAGAAAAGGTGTTGTCCTTTGCGATTGAGCCTCCAAAAGCATTCAGTCGGCTCTGGTGGTTATCTCTCCTAAAGGCAGCCGAGTCCTCTGTCCTTCTTCCCCTTCTTCCATTTCCTCCTTGCTTGTCCAGATTTTCCAGGGTCTGTGTCTCAGCTCAGCTCCAGAAGCAAGGTGGATCGAGTGGAGGATATAAACCTAGGGACAAACACACTCAGCAAAGTGTCAGCAAGAAATACAGTATCAATAGCTGTTAAAAATATACCAGTAATATGCTATATAAATATATATTCTTTATAGTTATGTCTATAGTAGGAAAACAAAGTCTTATTTAGTAAGAAGATATTTTATCAGTTTCTCTAGACCTAATTTAAAAAAAACAACCAGCAGTGTAGCTGAGGGAAATGTAAAATTTTTACATTAATGGCTAGTCTCTGGGTACTTTAAATAATTCCAAAGATAAGTGTAGACCCTTTCTTTATGAACTTTTGTGACATGACATTATTATGTTACTGCAGAATAGATTAAAAACAGCACCTAATTTCTGTTCAGCCACAATTAGAGGTGAGGTTCCAACCTGGTTCATTAATCTTTCAGATAAGAAATAAACTTGTTTTTCCTAAACTGTTAGGAGATTGATACTCTCGCTTTGGTGGCGTTTTGTTTACTTGGCATGTAAACTGTCTGGGCTTGTGGGCACTGTACTTGATTTGTCACCTCAGGATAAGATAATTTGGGATCTTTCACATTTCCAAATCATGTCGTGCCTAAGCAGTTGAACCAGCTGACAAATGAGATGTGCCTGCAGTGCGGCTCCGGGGGTCGGGGGTGGGGGCACTGGGTGGGGGGCTGACGAGTGTGAGCGGCATGTTGGTTTATTAACAGACACATTTGATTCCAGAGGTTAATGTTTTTGTGCACAAGACAGATTACACAGTGCACGATCTGCATCCCAAAGAGAGATAAAGAGCTGCAGCCCATGGGTTGGGCCACCATCCCTTTGGTCCCTGAGCTGTTGTAGCTGCAAGGTTCCTTCGTGAGAAGGGGCCTAGTCATGGTTCTCGGAAGGCCAGGCTCCTGGTTTCCTGCAGTTGATTCTTTCTAACTGTTGTGATTTTTTTCCCATTTCTCTGTTGTTTATGCAAGTTCAACTTTTTTTTTTTTTCTCTGCTAGGAGTTTGGGAGCACTGGTGGCCTGTGCTACCTGTTGCGTGTTCACTAACCCAGCACTAAGTCATGTCATTGTGTCAGTTAATGAGCAATTGTACGTCAGACAATAATAGTAAGAATAACTGCCATTCGTTGAGTGATCGTCTTGTGCCAGGCACTGTTCCAAAGCTTCTCATGAATTAACTTATATCATCCTCACCTCAGGGTGAGGAGAGGACTGGTACTCTTGCCATTTTATAGAGGAGGAAATGGAAGCCCAGAGTCACTTGCCCAAGGTCATTACTAGAGACGGAACCTCAACAGGTGTCCTTTCAACTCAAACAAAGGCAGCTGCAGAGCGGCATGGGGTGTTGGCATCACTTTGAGTTGTGGTGATGTGGCGCTCACCCAGGTAGGGATAACCTCATTCAGGGATCACTTGGATTTCTTTGTTTGTCTTACTGGGCCCTAGAGTCTGGCATTCAACATGATCACCTGTTGAGAGAGCCTCATTTGACCGTACAAGAAATGGTTCCCCGACCCAGAGCAGAAAGGAGTGTGCTCTGAATCGAGGTTTTCACACCAGTGGTTGAGTTCTTCATCTCTTTCTCCGCAATGGCTCCAAACATCCTTACTTGCTGAATTCTATAGCTCTGGGTTCCTCTGATAGCTACTACGTAGGTCCATGTGGTGAGACAGCAATGAGATCCCTTCCCTGCCCCTTCCCCTCCTGCCCTTCTCCTCCTCCCCTTTCTTCTCCTTCAGGATGCTTTCTGTTAAAGGACAAGTCACTTCTGAATTAGGTTCTTGGACCGAATTTCCACATGTGTACATGTGTAGGGGGTCTTTCCATACAACACCAAGCACTTCTTGGATGCCAGCTGGTGTCCTACAATGCAACTCAATTATCTACCCAGAGACAGCATCAGATTCCACAGGTTAAGGGTTCAGTCCTACAAGACTGCCCCCAGCCCCCTGCCAACTTCAGATGCCAATTGCAAGCCCAGGTTCTTACCTGTGCTTCTGACCGACTGCTACAATTTGGAGTTTCCTATGACCTCCTTTTTTGGACTTCAGACACTAGTTGCAAGCCCAAGTTGTTACCTGTACTTCTGCCGACTGGCTATAAATCAGAGGTTCCTATGACCCACTCCTCAGGTTCAGTTAATTTGCCAGAGTGGCTCACAGAACTCAAAGAAACATTTTACTTACTAAATCACTGGTTTATTATAGAAGGATGTAATGCAGGAATAGCTAGATGGAAAGGATGCATAAGGCAGGGTACGGGGCAAGGAGTTCCCATGACCTCTCTGAGTATGCCACTCTTTGCACATCTCCATGTGTTCACCAACCTGGAAGTTCTCTGAATCTGTCCTCTTGGGTTTTTATGGAGGCTCTACTACATACTCATGGGTGATTAAATCAATGGCCATTGGCGATTGATTCAAAGTCTGGGTCTTCTCCAACAGAGGTGAGGTGTGAGGGATGGGGAGGTGGGACTGAAAGTTAACCCTCTAGTCACATGGTTGGCTCCCTTGGCAACCAGGGTGGGGTCCAAAAGTCATCTTATTAACACAACAAGAGACACCTTTATCACTCTCCACACTGAGGAAATTCCAAGGGTTTTGGAACTGTGAGTCTATGAAACTGTAGACAAAGACTAAATATATATGACAAATGTGTTTTGGTCATCTGAATGACCACATGTATATTTTTCTTTTAAATCACAATGTCGCAACCTCTGAGCAGTGTCTTATGGATTTTGCCCTTCACTTGGTCCATGCTTTTTGCTGTGAAGCCAGGAGTCCACCAATGCTTTTTCTGAGGGAAGATGGCTGCCAACTTGATTACAATCTGAGAAAGATTGCCACCTGCCCCCAAGTTGCTGAATCTATGATATTCTCTGTTATAAAGAAACATCTCCCTGTCCTTATTTGTTTCTTTTCCTCCCTCAAGTTATCTTCAGCAACCCTAAAGTTTTGCTATTAACCATTTTCTGTCTGCACTGTGTGGGTGACTCCATAGGAGAGCAAAGCTACTACAATTTCTCAATTCTGAAGTGCATGTCCCCCCCCCCCCATTTTAATATCTCTGAAATTGAGTGGTATCTTCCAATCAATGGCACACAAGCTTTAAATGGTAGCATTTTCCCCCTTAGAGATACATAAACTAGTATTGTATAATTGATGGACACTTAGATTCAATGAAATGCAATATTATGTATTAGGAGACCAGGGGAAAAATCTCTTTTCTAATAAGTATTTGTCAAATACCTGCTAGATGCCAGGCTTTTGCCAAATGTTGGGGATACATACATGAAGAAGGCATAGCTCCTATGCCAAAGGAGAGCATAACCTCCAATTTGATGAAAGTTTAAGAAGTGAGGGCTGGGATGCATTCATACAACCAAAAGGGCTTGTGAAGTCTAAAACAATTGATCGGTATAAGGTATTATTATGATTTCCTGAGTTTTATAATATTAAAAATGTCTTCAGAATTACAGTCAGGACTATCACTCTTGAAGGCTGTCAGTGCGCTTCCTTGAAGGAACATTTTTCTGACAGGAATCTGACAGAAGTCAATGTGTCCTCAGAGCTTTTAGTCTTAGAGTTTCTCTCAGCCTAACGAGGAATCCTTTATCTTAATTAGGTTTAAATATATCTTCTTTTGACCCTAATCAACCTCTAGTGGAGAGCTGTGAATTTCTTAGACTATTTTTTGGTCCTCTTTTGATTGGTTTTTCTTAGCAACTTCTTTCAAAAATGCATAAGTGGTAGGGTAGAGGAGAGAGAGAAAAACAAACTTGCATGGAATGTGCTTTGCATTAGCCATTCTCCTCAGTGTCCTAAATTCTTGCTACTCTCAAGTGTGGTCCAGGGACCAGCGGCTTCAGCATTGCCTGGGAGCTTTGTCGAAATGCTGCATCTCAGGCCCTGCCCTGGACTTACCGAGTCAGACCTGCATTGGAACAAGAATCCCAAGGAAATTCACATACACATTTAAGTTTGAAAATCACAACCCTACATCATTATTATGTTTAATTTGAAGAGCTACCTGATGATGGAGATTTTGCTATTCCAGTTTTGGGCTGAGGAAACAGATGCTTGGAAAGGTTAAGTGACTTATTTAACATACAAGGTTGAAAAGTAGAGGAGGCAGGATTCATATTCTAGTTTTTTCGGACCCACATTATGTCTTTCTACACTGATTCTTCTGTGTCCCCTAGTGTCGATGAACAGCAAATGATATATTATTATCTTTACCTTTTTATAAGTTTTGTACACCCCCAGACATAACAAAGAACTTATTAAACTCAAATAGTAAAGATAAGCATTTATATCCTGATGATTGCCTTCAAGCACCATATCTCATGTGCTCAAAGGTCCAGAGGGCTCAGGATTATTCCAGAAACTGGACCGGGATGAAGCATGTCAGTTAGGTGGACAAGACCTAATTATGACCGTGATTGTCAAAACAGCTCTGTTTAGAGCTTTGAACTTCATGTTCTGTCCTTCCAATTGTGGGAGGTGATAAGGAGGATGGAAAGGCCTGAATGGGAAGGGGGAGGAGGCCAGGAAGAGAGACATTCCCATGCTGGCTGGCCAGCTGGTGAGTGCACTGGAGAGAATTGTGATGGAGAGAAGGGAAAATTTAGTATTATGACAATATTATTTATTATTAATCTAAAGTCTTAATTCTAATTTCACCTATTGTCCCCCAAATTATTCATGTGGAATTTTTAAAGATTCCAATCAAGATCTATACAATTCATGCATTACATTAGGTTTCTGTGACTCTTTATCTGCATTCACGTGCAACATTTCCTCAGCCTTTTTCTGCTTCTCTGGGCATTGATATGTTTGAAGAGCACAGGTTCCTTATTTGGTGGAACACACATCAATTTTGGTTTGTCTGATGTTACCTCATGATTTGATTTAGGATATGCATTTTTGGCAGGAACGCCATAGCAGTGATTCTGGGTCCTTCTCAATGCAGCAGTTTCTTTTCAAATACTGACCTTCATGAAGAGGAGTGAGGCCGCCTTAGAGAAAGTCTGATTCTAAGGAAGATTCAGATGATCCTGGAGCATGTTGTTGCCCAGAAAACAAGGAAATGCTTACAAGGTTTCAGGATCCAGCTCTGAAAGCTACCTCTGGTCAAACATGGGACAAGGTGATCATTAAAAGTCAAGGATAGTGATCAACTGGTCATCTGTTGAATGACATCAATATCAATTATCAATGGGAGAACGCTTACAGTAAAATCCCCATAAATATATAGAGAAAGGAACAAGGAAGAAATTACATATCCCAACTTTTAGATATAGAAGAAGGAAATAAATGCCAACTAATAAAAATGTAGAAGTTAGAAAACCACCATTTTGCAACCATGAGTATGATCACTGTTTCAGACAAGGCTCATCCACATGGATGCGAAATCATCCACATGGATGATAAAAAGTTTAATGAGGAACAGGTATTTACATAATCTCAAAGTATCTCCCCACGTTGTTTATTGTAACCAAATATGTTTTTTATTAAAAATGACTTTAAGACTAAAATGTGCTAGCTAAAAATGAATATTTCAAGACTGCCATGCCAGACTCAGACTCATCAAATCAGAATGTCTGCTGGGATTAGATCCTGAGAATCAGTTTTTTTTTTTTTTTTTAAGTGGGCTTCACATACAACACAGAGCCCAGCCTGGGGCCTGAACTCAGGACCCTGAGATCAGGACCTGCGCTGAGATCAAGAGTTGGACATGTAACTAACTGAACCACCCAGGCACCCTAGAGAACCAGCTTTTTAATAAGCCCATTTAAATGTTGTCACCACTGACTAAGGACTTCCAATCTCTGCGTTGATGGAAATTCTACTCTTTTCCTCTTACTCCATCCTGGTGGCTTGAAGGGTGATGACAGGTAGCAGAATCACCCATTTCATTTCCTTTTTTTTAAAAAAAAATTTTTTTTTCAACGTTTTTTATTTATTTTTGGGACAGAGAGAGAGACAGAGCATGAACGGGGGAGGGGCAGAGAGAGAGGGAGACACAGAATCAGAAACAGGCTCCAGGCTCCGAGCCATCAGCCCAGAGCCTGACGCGGGGCTCGAACTCACGGACCGCGAGATCGTGACCTGGCTGAAGTCGGACGCTTAACCGACTGCGCCACCCAGGCGCCCCCCATTTCATTTCCTTTTGATTCTGATTTTGATCTGATCATTTCAGACCAGAGTGAAACGTTCTTTATTGACTCGGAGCCCTTGTGTCCACTGCAAAGCATCGTCTTCCTTTTTTTGCCAATCCAGCAACAAAGAATTCACATTACTAAACATACAGTGCTCTTTTTTGTTATCCATGTGGTTTGAATTAAGTTTTAACTAATTTCCTTTATCTTGTCATAATTATTATGATCTTCCAAGTCATGTCACATTAATATGTGAAAACAGCTCCCTGGCATGTCTGGCCAAGGAACAAAGCCATTATGACCTGTCTTACTAAATTAAAATGGGGAGACCAATCAACTTGCATTTTGTTGCTTTGCTTTCTTTGATAATTTATGTTAAAGGTAAGCGAAGGTTCAAAGGAGACAACACATTGCAGCCTATCGTCCCCATCACATATACAGCAAATAAAAGTATTGCAGACTTTAAAAATGTACATACATCACCAGAGAAATGAAAAACAAGACAGCATATATCAAGGAAGCTACTGGTAGTGATCAAATTGATCTGTTGCAACCCAAACTTTCAGGTTTATAGAAGTCTCTGTAATGACCATATTTTCGCTAATATAAAGTTGGCAACATATCATTAGACAATGGATTTTATTTTTCTGATTCATGAATTTGTTTAAAAGGAAGGTTTGCAAAGGTAAATGCATGCAATCCCATTTATCCGAATGCTATTTATTGAAAAGAATGAAATGGAAACTCATCTGGGAAAATCTGGGAATAGAGTCACTGCAGGTGGAAACTACATTTTGGGTAAAACAAGACAAGGTAGGTTGGAGAGGATAGTACCTGTTCCCGCTGCTGGTGCAAACAGATGCTGACTACTCTGGGTGTGTTTAATGCAAGCACTTTTGAAGGCTCTTGCTGTGCAAACTCTCAAGTTACTGCACAGGACAGGACTGCTAAGCCTCATTAAATCTTTTTGCTGATAGATATTTTGGCACTTACTCACCAAGTGGCCTGTGTGTGTGCAGTTTAAGAGATCCTTATTTTTTTAAATACAATTCTCATTGATTAATCTTTATATAGCTATCATTTCTTGAGCACCTGCCATAGGCCATGTACCATGCTGAGTCCTATTCCCCACACTAATTTAATTCAAATAGCAGGCCTGGAAGGTAAGCATTACTGTCCCTATACACGTCTAAGGCGCTGAGCTCCCCAAGGTTAAGTAACTTGCTCAGCTTGTCAGTTAATAGAACCAGATTTGAACCCAGGAATCTGACTTCCAAACCCATAGTGTCTGGCTGGCCCTCTCTAGTGCACTTATGAGATGCTTGCAGGAATGATGAGTTCTGGTCATGCTCTCAACCTATCTGTTCTGGGTTCCTGCTAGTTTGCCTTTTTGCTCTGTGAGCAGGACTTTATTTTCTGGTCCCTGGACTAGGTCAGCCATGGTTCTTCCCTGTTATGTTCCCATGGCCCATTTATTTTCTTTATCATAACAAAGAAACATCACAGCTTTTTCTACTACACATTTAATGTTTCTATTCGCCACTAGATCGTAAGCTCCATGAGGGCAGGAACCGAGTCTCTGTTGGTCACAACTATATCTAGCATATCTCATGGCACATGATGGGTGCCCAGAGAATATTGAAAATACAAGTGAGTGAGTGTTGTACTAAAATCATCACAGCAGAGTCTTTTCTCCTTCAGACCTGAGATTGCTCCCTTATATTCGTTACACCTTTTCCTTCTCTTTTACCTTTTTGTCTCATCAGAATATGTAGCAAGTGGAGCAGCCAAGGCCCAGATGTGGGTCTTTCTTATTTCCTTCACCTTATACCACATTTAAAAGTGGAAAGGAGGCTTCTGGCTGCGGGTCCTATCAAACCACCAGCCGATTCTTCTTTTGTTTCTTATTTGCTATCCCTAACACTAATTTTTAACTGGCTGAAGCATCAGAGCCAGAAAGCGCCACCCTTGAATGTCTTGCTTGCTCAGCTGAAAGCAGCAGCTGTTCCAATAAGCAATTTGAGGTTCGGCACCTGAGATTGGCTCCCTCTTTTAAGCAAGACTGCAAGCTCAACAGAATGTAGGAAAGCATGAAAAAGTTTCCTAGCCTGTTTCTCTTAATGTAGCAAGGAAAGCAGCACAGGTTGAGGAAGGATATTTGCATTCTGGACAAGGAGAACTGGCTCCAACATGTACAATTTCAGCTGAACTTCTTTTGATGGGGTCCTGGGAATCACGAATGATTTGTTCATCAAGGGTTATGAAGAAATGACTGTCTGAAAGATGGTTTTGTTATTATCCCTATTGTGTGTCCTAAGTGGTGTACTGGTAAACGTGGCTTTCCCTTCAGCAAAGCCCTGACGTGTGGTGTTTGCCAATTTCTATAGTGTAAATAGTCCCTTTGTGGCTATTTCTTTTTTTTTTTTTTAAGTGAAATATGGTTATTTATTTATTTATTTATTTCAATATATGAAATTTATTGTCAAATTGGTTTCCATACAACACCCAGTGCTCATCCCAAAAGGTTCCCTCCTCAATACCCATCACCCACCCCTCCCTCCCACCCCCCATCAACCCTCAGTTTGTTCTCAGTTTTTAACAGTCTCCTATGCTTTGGCTCTCTCCTTTGTGGCTATTTCAAACTAGTAACATGATGTCATTAAATGTATAATAGAGAGGTACTGTACATGACCTGTTCGCATATAGTGCTCTAAGTAGATCTAGCACACCCCTGTCTGTCTTAATCCCATTAGCTCCTACTTGGAAACAGAATGGTGGTTTAGGGCCTGAGCCCACCATGGGAGACAATGATGGGTGGTGAGGCAAAGGGCCAAGCTGGTGCTTGAAGCTGACAGACAAGGCCCATGAGCTAGAGAGGACACAGGCAAACATCCCATCTGGTGGGCAGGGGTGAAGGTGTAGAGAGAGTCAAGGTGAGGGTATCGAACCCAAAAGTTTAGCACCAGAGGCTGATAGATTTAGAGTGGAAGCATCGATGACATCAATGACATCTGGTTGACCTTGATTATGTTGCTGAAAGTCTCCACGCTTCAGTTTCTTTAGCTATAAAATAGGGATATATAATAATAGTTCTCATCTTAAAGAGTTTTTGCTGGATGACGGATTATTATAATAGATGTAAAGTGCTTAGCATGGTGCCTGGTGCAGAACAAGGGCTCAATTCATAGTCGCTACTACAGGTAGGTGGGCATGCATGTGAGCAGGTGGGGCTTCCAGAGAAATGGAACATGAGGAGGAACCTTTAAGGAACCTTAAACACGAGGAGGTGTTTGCTGCTTATCTTCATGGGCTGGCGGTAGGTCTGCGTGGGTTAGCTGTCCTATAGGGTCAGGCCGGAGGTGGGTTGCTCAGCCTAACTGTTGGTGAGACAAAGAATCAAAACCCTCTTGAAATTTTTTTTTTTACTGTTTATTTTTGAGAGCGAGAGAGACAGAACACAAGTGGGGGAAGGGCAGAGAGAAAGGGAGACACAGAATTTGAAGAAAGCTCGAGGCTCTGAGCTGTCAGCACAAAGCCCAATGCAGAGACTGAGCTCACAAACTGTGAGATCATGACCTGAGCTGAAGTTGGATAGAGTTGGAGCCAAAGTCTGACTGAGCCATCCACACTCCCCAAAAGCCTCTTTGATAATTGGTGGTGTGTGTGTGTGTGTGTGTGTGTGTGTGTTTTAATTAATTTATTTTTTTGTGCCTGTTTTCTAAACCGTTGAAAGAAAAATCTCATTCTTCTCTTTGTGGCAGGTTGTACAAAAAATCCTTACATTGAATTTTGGCTCACAAAGAACCCAAGAGTGCATTCTCACATTGGAATCCTGTCAAAGAAGAGATCGGGAGCTCTATGTATAGAGAGGCAGAAGAGGTGAGAGAATTATTGTTCCTGGAACACATGCTTCCCAGTGGGTAAGAAGGAAATATGTGGACATAAATGGATGGAACGTGTTACATAGCCCTCACCGCACATGCCAGTTCCTTATGAGAATGCTGTCCTCTCTGTTCTGCTGTTGTTGCTGTTTTTGTTGCTAAATTCCAGTAGATTGCCACATGAAGTACCCATGGCCATCAGTCTTTCTGATTTTCCAAAGTCTGTAAACTTGAGAAAATCAACCACTGGGAATGTATTGTGCTTTTTCTAAGAAGTGCATCATGCCCTTCTAACAGGACTGGACTTTGACTTCTGCTCTCATTCTTTCTCCAAACAGCAGCACAAGTGATCTTAACATGTACATTGGAACGCTTTGGGAGTTGAACCAAACTCTATGGTGGACTACCTCGAACAGTCTGATTCCAACATCAACTTCAGGCTCCGCCCTGCTTCTGCTGTCTTAGTTCAGCTGCTTCCTCTTTTCTGCCTTTTGCACATGACCTTCCCTTGGCCTGGGTTGATCTCTCCCCCTCTTTCCAGAGATGGCTCCTTCTCTCACTACCCGTTGCTTCCTCAGCCTTCCCAGGTGGCAATTTCTAAAGCAGATTTCATCCCTGTTTGTCTCTCTCTCAGTTTCTTTTTTTGCTTCTCTAACTGGCATTGGAACAAGCTATATTTGGTAAGATAAGATGAGGAAATAACTTTATTTTTCACCTACCACAGCTTCAAACCTGCTTGGGAAGGATTTGCCAAGGATGATATTACAAGCAAATCCCATGGCTTTTATGGTGAATTTTGAGTATTAAGATCATCTTGTTTTTAGATATGAAATAGTCCAGTCCAATTTAATGTCAAAACTTCAGTTCCTTGTCCAGTTTAAGGTGTCTTCCATTCTTTGAGGCTGAAGTTTGACTTAAGGCCCTGTTGACCAGTGTCCCAGTGTACAGAGGCCAGAAGAAAAAGTGGTCAGGGTCTTAATCTTCCATTTTTCACCTTTTTCTACTCCACACTGGACTCCCACTACCATTTTCAGAGTCAGACAGAGAGAGGAATGACAGGCACAAGAAGATCTTTTTAGGTAGCTGGTACCATTTGTAGTTCTTCCTTGATGGTCAAGGGTCTGATGTCAAGGTGGATAAGCAGCTGTTGTTTCTTTCTTGGGACAAGACTCCACTGGTGACCTCCCTCCTGCCATTCTTACCCCAGAGGATGTTCTCCCGTTCCCCTCTCAGGAATTCCCATCCCTTCAGTCCCTTCTCAGCGATTTACCTCACACCACCTCTGTCTGCTGGGGTGGGCACTCCTCTGGGCCGTCCTCTCGAGACAACTTGGACCAGAAGGCTTTCCATGGTGTCCACTCTGCCCACCAGAAGCATTAGGCACCTTGCCCTGTGGCACTCCAGAAGTCCAGGCCACCCCCAAGGCAGCCAGCCTCTCTTTTGCACTTTTTCCCTGGGCACTGGGATACTTGAGAGCTCCCCCCACACTCTGTTATCATGCTCTGTTCTGGTGCCACGGCAGCTCTGGGGACCAGAGAGCTCCCTCACTACCTACCTGCAGCTCTATTCCTTAATCTCTAGGTTCCCCTCATACACCCAGTTTGGGGAAAACAAGTGGACTGTGGGTCACAGGACCAAAGACTGGTTTTAGCTTCCTCTTAGAAAATCCTGAATGGCTGGTCTATACCTTTATACCATTCATTAGAATTTGCTGGGGGAGTGGAGTGGGTTTTCTTTATCATCCATTGTTCACAGTTTGGCACTTTGGCCGAAATCCTGAGAAAACACCAAAAATTCTATCTGATATTTTATTATATTCTATGTAATTATTTTATTTATTTATTTTTGTCAGGGGCTCAGCCTAAGGAGGGAGTGCTAAACTGCCACATATAGGAACAGCTGATTAAAGCATCAAAGAACCAAAATGAAAGCAACAGTGAAGCCTTAGAGATGACATCTGCAAGAGGCTAAGCCAGAGCAGGCGCTGCCCCCCCTTAATCCACTCCCCCCATGGAATGGCGTCCTGGTGGAGGGTCGGCTGAATCGGCACTGATGGGGAGGTGGTCTGGTCCTGGAGGGAGCCCTTAACAAAAGGTTCTTGCAGTTTTATGAATGCTGGTGGAAGAAGAGGGATGCTGAGGGGGAGGGGGAGGAGTAGAAAACTCCTGGGTACTGTGTCAGAGTAGAAAAACTTGTCTTCAGGCTTTTCCCTTTTCTCCCCGCCATGAGGAAGGCGTGGCAGAAGTACCTGAAGACCTTGGATAAAGAGACCTAGGAATGAAGATGCGTAGCTAGGAAAGCAAATATACAGAGTATGGCCAGAGCAGCCAGAGTCCTTGACTATGTCTCCTTTCAGAGGCTGCCCGGTGGTGTTGGCTGTACCCAGGCAGGTGTGAGGAGGACAGCTTTCCTCCATGAGGCCTGCCAGGTAGGGCTGTTGTAATTGCCTGTGGTTGGTTCTGAAAAATCACAGACACTTTTTTAGCCAGGAGCCAGACTCCTCAATTTTATTTATATAGTTATTATCTTTTTTCTCTAGAACGATGCTGGTTTCCCTAGTGCAAAACACAGTGCCTGGCACACGGTAGGTATTGATAAGTGCCGGATGAGTAAGTGGAGGAATGAAGGGTCTGTGGCCTACAGAGAGAAGACCCCTGGTGGCCTTCTGGGAGTGACACCTGTCAAAGTCACAGTGCCTCACCGGGCAGCCCATTCTTAACCTCCAAGAGTCATTGATTATTATTAGAGGAAAGGAAGATGGCAGTGATGGGGGTCCGGGGTGGGGGGGCTTCAAAGGTGGGACATGGCTTGAGTTACTGGGTCTGTTATGGATGGGATTTGGAGAGGGGGAACTCGGAAAACGCCATTTGGCTCATAAACTTGACGTCAGACTCGCCCACACTTACTAGAGCCATCTGTCTCGATATCTCCCGCTTCCCCAGCGGAACACTTAGAGCATGCAAATATCTGCTGGCAGCACACTGCTCCCCACCAGCACCAAACAGGGAGGGAAGCGGGAGGGTGGTATTTCGGGACCCAAATCCTGAATCTCATTTAGTCCACTCCTTTTTCTGGCGTGGACATTTCATTTCCTTGGGCTGTAGATCAGTGCTTGTATATTTTTTTCCCCCTCTAAATCATTTTTACTCTCTTTCATCCTCTGTCACTGCTTCATGCTTCTACTGGATTTTAAGCTTGTGTTTATTGAATGGGGATGAGCATATATTTGGGTTTATACAAATGCACAAAGAAAGGAGATTTGCAAATGCGTGACAGTCATCATTGTGTTCTAGGAAACTTTGATTCACACAACCTATGAACTCTAGCCCTCCTGTCCTTGACTGTGGGGGTGGCTAGTGCTCCTTGTTTCTTAAGCATTTAGCCATTTGAAAAGAAATCAAGTAAAGCCACAGAATTATAGAATCCTGGCTGCAAAGAACCTTTAAAGTCTACCACATGTTAAAGGCAAAATTTATCTCTTGGGTAGAAAGGATGATGCCTTTGTAGGCCTTTCAGTTGAAGAAGGCAAGCCCCCTCCTACCCCCACCCCACCCCATCCCCACCCTAGGCAGGCACTGGATGGCTAAGGATGAGGTCAGTAGACCTGGGAACATACTTGTATAGTAAACTAAGACAGCATTTTGATTATCCAATTGCAGACAAGACAAGAAGTTGTCAGGGACCCAAGAACCTCGTGCGGGGGCGGGGAGAAGCCTGAGTGACTCTGTAGACTGCCGAACCACAGGGAGGAGCCCCAAAGTCAGGAGGCATTCTCTGTGGCAGGGAAAGGAAAATATATTTCTAGGGTTTAGTGCCTGATTTATAATTTGAAGTTGTTTTCTGCTCTATAAAATGCAGAGCAGAGTTCTGTGAGCCACAGGGTCTAGGGGGTGCAGGCGACAATTCAGGCTTTAGGGTGAAGAGACTCAGAGGCAGATGCAAATGGAGAAGAAAACCACAGTGATGCTTCATCTTTAGGAGGAAGGTGGCATTCAAAGGAGTAAGACGAACCTGATTTTGAGTTCACCTTACCTGTGAAGTCCATCTTCAAAACACCCATGCACTTGATGAGATGCTTTCTTGATTGTCATCCAAATCATTGATACAGAGCAGCAACAGGCCTGAAGAGGCTGGTGTTGCCTGGGGTTACGACATCAGAGGCAGCCTTGGGAGACCTCCAGCCATGTGCCAATCAGAACTCTTAGGGTCTTGGAAATCATCTAGCTACAAACTGCCCGAGCTGTGCCTTCACCAGGCCACACTTGTCCAGTTTCCCCAGAGGGACATTTTGATGTCTTTTTTCAGATGTATCTGGAAGCCAGAAAGTCCAGGTCTGATGAGTTTCCTCTACTTTCTCAATTAGGAACCTCATTTGAAATGAAATAGATCAATCAGATATGACCGATTTCTCATCAACATGTTACGTCCCTTTGGCTGTATTTGGTGTTCTAAATGATCACAAACCTGATATCTAATAGACTTCTCATCTGTCAGGGCTGGAAGTGAGTGCAGTGATGGATTGTCTAATCCCACAGTCTCGTTTTGTAGAATGCCCTGAACTTCGACTTGGCTAAGGTCACACGGCTGGTAAAAAGGAGGGGATTGAACTGAGTTTGTAATAAACATGTTGTTCCCCAGTTTTCTACTACCTGCTTTTTTGAGGGAGAAGATATGCATGTACTTTGCAGCTCAACTGAAATCTTTTTATTTTAGCTTTTGAAATGTGCATGTGCTGTTAAACCAATTGGAGAGTAAATTTGTCTAAGGACAGGTATTTCTACTGTTCGTACCAGAGGCTGGGGGTGCTGCTGACCATCCCAGAATGCACAGGGCTGGGCCCCAAAGCAAAGAATTATCCAGCCCCAAACTCCTCGAAGAACAGGTCTCTTATCATTTGTATCATGTTCCTTCTTTGTGAGCCTGTACTAAAGAACTTTGAAGAGAACATTCAGTTCTATGTATCTATATTCAACTGAAATTATTTAAGATTTTGCTTCCAACTGATTATAATTCTTCAGATCTACAGTGATGAAATAAGTCATTTTAGACACGCTGTTCAGGCTGAGAACTAGAAAAGCAAACAAATACTTGTAAAAAGGTCCTGGAGGAGCTCTCAGGGAGAGAGAAAGTGTGGGTCCAGGGTTTGTGAGAGGAGGGCCAGGAGAGGTAAGAGACCTGTTGAGAGCAGCTTTCTTCCTCATCCCAGAGAGGCAACAAACAGGCAGAGAAGTGAGTGGACTTTGACAGTCTCAGGGGCTGGGACTTTTGGTGGGGATCCTGTAGGGTTACATCCTAGGACAATGGCTCTCAATGGGGGCACTTTTGCTCCTTCAGGGGGCATTAGACTATGTTTGGAGACGTTTTTGGTTGTCACGACTGAAAGAATGCTACTTGCTTCTAGTGGGTAGAATCCCACAACAAAGAAAGATCTGGTCTAAAATAGTGCTGAGGTGGGGAAGCCCCAGGAAGAAGCCCTTGTTAGAAGTAAAGAAGAATTAGAAACAAACCAGTCCTCATAAAGACTGAAGACTGAGCACAGCTGGACCTCTGAGAATCTCTGGTTGGATTTTCACCTAGGTTCCTGATGGAAGCCAATATGAATCCTCCCTGGAGGAGGACAACACTACCCAGAGCTTCAAATACACACCAATAACTGAACATAAGGTGTGTGTGGGGGGTTGGGGGGGACAGGAGCCAAGGTAAAAGGGGTTTACGTTCCTGGTGTTGTCCACTGGTGACATGTTCATTTAGTTAGACTTCAACAAGTTAGGGATGTGTGCGGTAGTCTTTAGAGTAACCCCTGAAAGAACGGTGCTATGTATGCTAGAAATTTTATGTGTATGATATAGATTATAAATTATGTATACAAATTAGATATATTTAAAAGATACATTATAAATCATGTATGTAAAAATACATTTAAAAAATAAGGAAATTGAGTACTTACAATATCCAAAAAAGAGGCAGGAATTTAAAAGAAATAGAAAAAAAGTAACAATAGGTAGGATCAAGCCCAACTGTATCAGTAGTATATTAAGTAATATCTACTATTCCCAGTAGAATGTAAAGATAATCAAACGGAGTGAAGGAAATAAAAGACTGTGATGTTTTTCAAGCTTCCTGACTCTGAACAGCAAATTGTCATGGAAGAATAATATTTATAATGGCTAACATCATACAGAGTAATTTCTGTTTAAACGCTTTACATGTCATCTAACCCTTGGGGTTGGTTCTATTATTTTCATCTTTTTATAGTAGAGGAAACCGTGGCACATTTGCTCAGTGTCACATGGCCAGTATGTGGCAGAATGAGGATTTAAATCAGGCTCTCTGGACTCATGTTCTTATCAACGCTGCTAAATCAATTGAGATGTTAGTCAGGACTATCCTGTATTTTATGGCATTTCTGGGAGAGTTTCAACTGATGGTATTTTGTCCCATAAGTAATTAAATGGTATTTTTCATAACATATTCCCTTATTATTTTGTTCAGATAATATGACACCTCTCACCATCTCTATTTTTTTTTTAAACACAGTAATATTGCATGTATTTTTCTCACAAGTCTACAGGCCACCTGGGTCATCCTGCTGCTATGGGAGGGACCTAGTTGATCTTGGCTGGACTCACTCCTTGGATCTGCAGTCACAGGAAGTTTAGCCAGGGGTTGTTTGGTCTAGCATGGCGTCAGGATATGTCTTGTCTGATTCATGTAGTTCTCCAATCGAACAGACAATCCTAGATGTGTTCTTGTAGAGCAGACTGGGATTCAAGAGAGTTGAGTAGAAGCACCCAAGGCCTTGGGGCCCAGGCTCAGAATGGGCACATATTAATTTCTTTTTTTAAATGTGTATTTATTTATTTTGAGAGACAGATAGAGCATGAGTGGGTGGAGGGACAGAGAGAGAGAGAGAGAGAGAGAGAGAGAGAGAAACCCAAGCAGGCTCCACATTGTCAGCGTAGAGCCTGACACGGGGTTCAGACTCACCAACATGAGGTCATGACCTGAGCCAAAATCAGGAGTTGGACACTTAACTGACTGAGCCACCCAGGTGTCCCCATCTTCATTTCTGCTGCATTTTATTGGCCAAAGCAAGTCTCAAGGCCAGCCTAATTCAAGCATGGAGAAATAGACTTTCTCTCCTTAGAGGAGGTGCTAAAATGTCACATTGCCAGCGGCATGCTTACATGGAGGTGTGAAAAATCAGGGCCTTTAGGACAACCAATTTACTGTATCAGCATCCTGGCATAAGAGACTGGTTCTGTGACTAAATTAAAGGAACTTGGTGAACAAGGATGTGGTATCCTGGGAGGACAGCAATGCTCGCTAAGTGATAGCAGGGAAGTTGGCAGATTTTTCCTTGTATCCTGGTTCCTATGCTCTTTTTGGCCACATTTTCACAGGGGGTTCTTTGGTTGCAAACAGCAGAAATGGATTCTTCTTGCTTGAAGCAAAAAGTAAATTTGCTGAAAGGGCACGGGGTCATGCCCTTCTAGTCCTAGCATTGACTAGAAGTTTGGAGAAGGGGGTTGAGGTATAGAAGTGGCAAGAACAACAGAAAAAGTCTTATTTGGAAATTGCACTGTGATGCGTGAGTTTCAACGTTTTTCATTTTTTTCCCCCCACTTTAGTCAAGGTTCAAATTTCAGCAAGGCAGCATCTGATTGGTCTAACTTGGGTCAGATTCCCTCCTCATGGTTAGGGGCACACAGGACATTCCAAGTGACATTCCCACCAGGTATAGTCAATGGAAAAGTAATACCCAAAAGATATGGGCACAGTTATCAAAGGAAGGCAAAACAGATGTTCGGCAGCCAAAAATAGCATCCATCTACTATATCCTTTTAAAAAGAATTGCAAGTAGCTGTACTCTGATAGTTTTTCAGGAAAGAAATTTAAAAATGGAAGAGTACGTATGTAGGGACAAAAGGACTGGGAAGAATTATAAAAAGATATAAATAATTTTCTGTGAGTTGTGGGACTAGGGTTAGTTCCTCTTTTCTTTTGTTTTTTGTTCCAGTACAGTGTGTATTTATTACTTAATTTTTTTAAAGTTTATTTATTTATTTTGAGAGAGGAAAGCACACGGGAGGGGCAGAGAGAGAGGGAGAGAGAGGGAAAATCCCAGGCAGACTCCACGCTGTCATAGTGTGGAGCCTGACGTGGGGCTTAAACTCACAAAGTGTGAAATCGTGACCTGAGCTGAAATCAAAAGTCAGTCGCTTAACTGACTGAGCCACCCAAGCACTCCTTATTACTTTTTAAATAAAAAAAAAACTTTATTTTTGAAGATAAATGGAATGAAGAAGGGGAGTCCCTTTTGACGGTCTGAGGACACAATCACTAGCTACTCTATATTAATAATAGGACCATACGTTTCACTTAAAAGGCAACAACCAACTTATATTAAACTCTAAACAGAAACAAAAAGACAAAAACGAAACAAAACAAAACACCCAAAAAGCTCAACACCCAAAGAGCACCCAATTTGGAAAAGACTTTGCGTGTGGGTCGGATACAGAAGGAAGAGATTTCCCTCCATTTTCTGCCTGAGCAGTCCTTTTGCACTTTGATATTTGTTTTGCCAATAAGGTGTTTCATTATTCCTCCTACCCAAAAGCCCGTGCTGTTATGAGATGCTGTTGAAGCCTCTGGTTTGCCCAGATGCGTCTCAGTGAATGGGACCTCTGGGGAGACAGGATCCTTTCTCAGGGTTCGAAAAGAGAACAAAAAAATACAGCCTTTGCCCTGCAGGGATGTTAGAACACACTCTTTCCTAGTCAGAGGGGCACTCACCTCGGTGCTGTGTTGGGGAGAATCATCATCTAATTCCAAGCCTAAGGCTGGGTCATCAGACACACTGTCTTCTCCCGGCCCGTCTTCCAGCTTCTTGCACCAGTTTTCGTGATCCAATTTCTCTGCTCCCTCAGACAAGCTGAGAAGGAAGTTATGAGCCCTCTCCATCATTTGCCACTCTCCTAGGCCCTTCCTCCTTGGCGGTTTTCCCATTTGGGGTCTTTTTTCTCTTCTTCTCACTGTTTCTCCTCCTCTCCCCACAACCTCTGTATCTCTGGGGGGGAGTCCTGTCTGTGCCTCTGGGCCTTTCTCTTTCTATTTAGTTCTCAGAGCCCATTCTGGGATTCTATTTTAGTCCATCCATCCATCCAGCTGATCAGGGTTGAAACCAGAAGTGCAATCAGTCCAAGCCGCTGGAGGCACTGGCTGCGGTTCTGCCCCATGTTGCCTTGTTTGTGGGCTATTTTCTGTTTCCTGTCATGCTCTAGGAGAACTGCCTGTCAGAGCGGGGTTGTGCTTTTTTCTCCTCCTGCCAGTGGGCCCTGCCTCTGAAACCCAGATTAGAAAAGATGGGACATTAAAAAAAAAAAAAAAAGGATTCTGCCCGATCTTGGCATTTCCTTTTTCAATAGCAGATTTCTTATGCTTTGATAATTCCAGAGTGAGAACACAAATTGGTAAGTGGGCTGTGGGGGGAGGGTTCTAGTCAGAGATAAAGTTCTCCTTTGGGCCTCTTCCTGTGCTCTGAATCCCGTTCCTGGCTTTTTTCACTTAGTACTTATATGGTGCATGTATACACCACCTTCTACCTCCAGCCAGGGGGGTCCTGGAGGCCAGGGACTCTGTCTCCCAGGCTTTTGTGCCCAGGAGGTGATCAGCCCCAATATGGATTAAAGAAATTTTTCTCCTCCTGGAGATTTGTCTTCAAGCCCAGCCACCCATCGAATATGTCCTGATATCCTGGGTGGTTGCAACTGAGTCCAGCTGAGAAGACAATGATGGGGGGGGGGGGCAGGGAGGCAAGAAGAGGTGCAGGCTAGAAGGAGGAGAGCAATGCAGGGCCCCAGAGGTCAGGGCCTGAGTTAACGCTGCTGAAGCAGAAAGAGTACAAGAGCCCATTGGTCCTCTCATCTCAGAGGACCTGATCCATTCCTTCAAATCTCACCACATTCGGGGATAATGAAAAGGAAATAATACTGTTAATAGTAGTTCATAATTGATGCTAATACCACCATGCAGGGCCTGTTCTAAAGGCTTTACATTTACTTCTTTTTGTCCTCATCACAATCCTAAAATGTGTGTTCTGTTCTTGCCATCTCCACTGTACACAAGGCAACAGAGGCCGAGAACTTTGCCCGCGGTCACATGGTTGGCGCATGTAGGATGGAAATCGTGAGTCCGGGCAGGTGCTCCAGAGCTCAGTCTTGGTAACCATCAAACCTCTAGTGATTCCCAAGTGTTTATCTCCAGGACCGGCTTGTCTCCTGAGGGTCCAGTGACTGCAGCCTTCCTGGGATGACTGCAGACCTGGACACTTGGTCCTACCTTTGTGCTCCCCATGGTCATCTAGAACCGCCCAGGGAGGAAATTGAAGAAGGGTCTGGTGAGCCCACAGGAGGGAAAGAAGGAATGGGGAGGCCCCACACATGAGCCTATTTCTTCTCCTTCCCACCTCCCCCAACAGCACTTCATTCCAAACAACCTGGGACCCAAGGACCCTATGAATTTCCTTGTGCTTCTGTCTCCTGTGCTCTCACTTCCTCTGTTACCATGACTTGCTCCTCAATCTCAATTAGGCTCCACACTCAGCATGGAGCCCAACACGGGGCTTGAACTCACCACCCTGAGATCATGACCTCAGCCGAAATCAAGAGTCGGATGCTCAGCTGACTGAGCCACCCAGGCACCCTGCTCCTCTGTCTTCTTAATGCTATTCACGTCCTCCTCCAGCAGGGACGATCACTGCCCAAATTTCTGGTCCCTTCCTCACTTTCTGGGCCCACTGAGGCAGTGTCCTTTGGGTGTCTCCATCAACTAGAGCAGTATCTAACCCACGCTGGATAAAACACAGACTGCTGGGCCCCTGCCCAGATTCTGACTCACTGGGCCTGGAGCAGGGCCTGGGAACGTGCCTAATGCCACGTCACAGTGCCTGCGTCATTTACCTCACTTCATCTCATCACATGGGCATTTGTTATCTCAAATCATCAGCATCAGCATCATCGGAATGGTGAGTGAGGTACAATGTGGTATTTTGAGGGAGACAGAGACCTCATTCATCTAAGTTATGTTACAGTATATTGTTATAATTGTTCTATTTATTATTGGTTATTGTTATTCATCTCTTACTGTTCCTTATTATAAATTAAGCATTACCATAGGTGTGTATGCATAGGAAAAAACATAGTATGCGTAGAATTTGGTACTATTCACGATTTCAAGCATCCCTGGGGATCCTGGAACGTGTCCCCTTCAGATTAGCGGGGGACAGCTGTATGTGGTAGCATTGTTATTGTAGGGTCAGCACTGATGTCTGCAGGGGTCCTCTTGGGGGCAAGGTCTGACTTTTCTTTAGGTTACAGCCTCGAGAGCCTGTGCAGGGCCTGGCTGCTGCGAGTCCCTCCCACAAACAGAGCTTGCTCCTTGGTCTCACCCTCCCTCTTGCCCAGGCTGGGCCAGCCTCTCTCTTTCCCTCTGGATCTAGCTTCTTTAGAAGTGCATGGGGCCATCTGAGACATGAAACACCAGTGTCGTACTGGGCAGCTTCTTTCATGGACTCCCACTAACAATGCTGTTGATCCAACAGTAATCTTGGCTAGACAGGATCTGTGTCTCTCGTCCCTGCAGCTTGTGTCCTGGTGCCTTCTAGGGGGACACTTCCTGCTAGTTGCCCAAGTAATTATTACTGTCACTGTCTGTGTGCTTTTTTTCCTGCCAAACCAGTAGAAGAAGGGAGTGCAGAACTGTGAGAAAGAACTCACGGTGCATTCAAAGAAACTGCAGTTGCAGAATTGTTTCCTGACTTGCTCTTATCTGAATATTCAGGTAAATATTCCACACTTTCGAATGGAATTCAAATTTCCGAAGAAGCCTGCATGTGGTCACTGATTAAATCCCCCACCCCCACTGTAAGCTAGTGGACAAGTCCTTGGGTGTCCCCTGAGGCTCCTGCTCCCTCTTCCATGGAATAAGAACTTTAGAGTACATGAACTCTGAGGATTTGTCCTTAGAAGTCCTGAATCCTGTCATTATGGGAATTTTGGCTGTTCCTAATTAACCTTGACCTTGTTCTCTCTGTAGCCTCAGGCTAAGCCTGCCTGCAAGAGAGCTGAAAAAACCTCAGGATACATTACTGCTGGGTAAGAGGGAGAGGAGTCAGCTCTTAGGAAAATCAATTTGGATTCAGCAAATATTTGTTGAGCTTCCTACTCTTATGCCATTTCCTGTGCTAGATTTACCTGCAGATACACAGAGTCTTCAGGAAGGCCTGTCTTGCATCAAGATGGCCCTGTAAATAAGTAAATAAGTAAAGCGACCAGATAGACAACTAGACTCCATTTGTCCACGTGACCATCTGTAACCAGTTGCTTTCTTTGCTGTATTTAAATTGAATTTGCATGTTTGATTTAGTTTCTTGAGCCTTTGGTTTCCTCGCAATTTAAACATTTGCTTTTAGATTGAAGACATTTCACAAGATGGTCTCTTATTTAAGTATCTTGATATGACCTAGGGAAGAGGCCCAAATAACAGAAAATCCAGACTCTACCCGCAGAGCCTCAGCTCAAGTCCATTGTAAAGCCAGTTGTATGCAGGACTTTCTGCAGCACAGTAGGGCTCCCTGGGGAAGAAAGGAGATCCTGTAGTCTTTGGTGGATCATTGCTGGGCAGAAGGTCAATGCTCTGTAAAGTCTGTTGAATTTAGGGTCTTTCTTTTCCACCCAGAGCATCTCTTGGAGAATATAACACTGAGGGGTGAGGTGTTCCCCCACATCACTTCTCAGAGCACCAGGTTCCTCCCTCCCTCCCTCCCCATCCTATACAGCAGCCTTGCTGTCCTTCCCACTGTGGGTTTGGTGGGGCAACTGCCCTTGTTATCGGCCCTCTGTTTTGTGTGCCAAGCACCTGTTCAATGTCTCTAGCTTTTAAAACATAGACAATTAGGGCTTGAGGAAAGATCATAAACTTGGAACTCTTGATTGCGACTTTTGGATTCTGATGGTAGTCAACCATAGGAATTTAGGAGTGAATTGTTTAGTAGAATTTAACCTTGACAGCGGATAGCTGTTTGGGCTGTTATTTAATGTTATTAATATGGCCCCAATTCAACAGAGGAGCCTCTTTTCCCAACCTTATCTTATTATCACTCTCAATGTCCTCTAGGGAGGGTAAACGGAAAAGTGGGTTTATAATGAACATGATGTTTTATATTACAGTTCATGGCACATAGTAGGCACTTAACAAATGTTAGTTCTCTTGTCTAGCTAAAATGGCATTATCCTGAAATACGGTCTTTCTATAGAGTTTCTGAAACCGAGGTTCCAACCTTTGTTCATGAGTGTGGATGAAAAAGAACAGCACTATTATTTTCACTTATTGCTAACTGAAATTCGGGATGTCTTTTGGTGATGAATGTGAATAACAAACCATAGTAGTATCAGCTTTCATATTCTACTACAGTTGTGGAAGATATGATGAAATATCATTTGTGCTTATTTATTATTATTATACTATTTATTATGACTTATTTATTATTAGGCCCACCACTTACTATTTCAGGCATCAATAAGGAAGCACACATATCACTTAGTCTCGAATTTGTGTGCTTTAACATTTTGTTAGTTTTATTTCAATATAATTTGTTTCTTTTGTAAGCATATGCATTTATTTTGTATACTCAGAACTTTATTCTGAGAAGGGCTCCATAGGACTCACCAGATGGCCTTAATCTTGGCACAAAGATCAAGGACTTGTTTTCTTATGATATTCTCCTGGTCTTTATATGGCTTATATGTTTCTTGTTCCATCCCTTCCTTTTTAATGTTGCTTAGGATACTTACATACCTCCTTCTTTTTCCTGATTACCCCCACCTTCTCTTTCTTGGTAGAAATAATACATGCACTTTAAAGTTTCAGGGAATAGAGAAAAATGACCATTACCTAACTATATTCACTGTCAACATCTTGGTAAATTCTGAGAAATATTTATTTTTTTAACGTATTTGTAATTAAATGGTTAATCCCAATTTTGCAATATGCTTCATCTATTTTTTAAAAAAAACTAGTGAAATATCCTGTGTCATTTTAGTTTGTGCTTGCCCCCTATACCCCCGCCCTGTTAACAAGGTTAAGGATTATACTGTTGCTTATTTTTTCTGAGTTATAGATGACTCTTCTTTGCTTTTTGAAAGTAGGTAGGTATGCTGTCCTCGGAATGTATTTGGCCTCCTTTGGATCAATCTATTCTTGGTTTATATGTATTTTTGGATCTTGCATATTTAACACCACTTTTAGTAATGTCTTCATCATTCTAATAAGATAGACTTTGGGAGAATTATAGTGGGAAATTTAAATCCCTAACAGTTTAATTGGTGGAGTCAATAGTTTTTTAAATATGCCATCTGATGCCTTCTCTCAGATAACCAGGCTCCAGGGTTCTGATATTGTGGGAATTTATATCAGCCATTGGGGGGATATGAGGCATCTCCCTCCTGAAGCTGCACTATACAGAGCTTAGGGATAGAGGTGGAAGAGAGCATTTGAGGGGGATGGCAAATCAAAACCAGATAAACTGCTGGCATGAAAGGCCAGTCCCCAAGAAGCTAGGCCAAGAGGAGGTAGGGGTGGAAAATTCACATACTTTTGAACCCAAAGACTTTCGCTTAAATCCATTCACTCACATAGTGACCCTGAGAGAGCCAAAGATTATGAGCTCAATTTTTCCATCTGTAAAAATAGAGCAATGTTAACACCCATATTTCAGAGCTGGTTGTGTGGATCAAATGGAATAGTATACACACTAGTAATGTGTTGGTGTTATTTTATGACTATTCCTGGTTGATATACCAAAAAAATGTGACGGTATTTGGATGAGATATTACAGACTATTCAAATAACTCCCCTTTCCATGAAGACTTTCAAATCCCCCCAGTGGTTAGTTGTTCCTTGTCTTTGTCCTCAAACTACTTTGTTCATGTCACTGTAGTAGTTCTTGCCACTGTATTGTCATATCTGATCCGTGTCTTTCTCTCCCTCCACCAGACTCTGAGGACAGACATCTGTGTCATTTATTATTCTGACCTTAGCACCTAGCACAGTACCTGGCACATAAAGGTCCTCAATAAGTCCATGAGTATGGCACCTGGTGGCTCAGTCAGTTGAGCATCTGACTCTTGATTTCAGCTCAGGTCATGATCCCAGAGTCATGGGTTTGAGCCCCACATCGGACCCCACACTGAGTGTGGAATCTGCTTAAGATTCTCTCTCTCTCTCCTTCTGCTCCTCTCCCCTGCTCTCACCCTCTCTCTCTCTCTCTCTCTCTCTTTAAAAAAAAATAAGCCAATGAGTGAAGAGACATCAGTGTATAAACTGGCAGAAGAAAGAAGTTGTACACAGATGCCTATCCAGGAAAGTGGAGGACACTTAGGGAGACCGATTGCATAACAGGGCTGCACAAAGAGAGACTGGTTAGTGTTGGAGGAAGAGTTCAGGGAAGACTTCTTGGGGAAGGCAGATTTTGGGCTAAAACATGAATGTCATTTGCATATCAACTGTGCTATAACAGATAGATATATAGATATAATTTGTATATATTTTCATAAGAGCCTCAAAATGCATCTAAATTCAATGTGCATGAAATTCAACATGTGTGCCTTTGCCTGGTTAAGTGAGTCCCAAGGGAGCACTGTTAGGATTACTATATGGTATTAAGAGAAAACACACATTCTGGAAGTTCCTTGTTGCTTTACACATCCAATGATTTGAAAACCCAGCTCTACACATTTGAAAACCCATCTCTACAAAGAAACAAGCCTGAAATCTGTTAATTGGGATAATGGCTAACCTGCTGTAACAAAGATACCCTCAATACCATGACTTAAGGAAGAGGAGTTTATTGTACTCTCATGAAACATCCCTGAGGTGAATAAAAGGGTTGATGTGCTGCTCTACTTCATGTGGCCATTCATGGACCCAGTTTCCTTTCTTTCATGTTATTGGTGTGCATTCCTTAAGGCTTTGTCCTCATGTGCATGGTCCCTCTGTGATGCTGTTCATGGTAAAGGAATTAGAAACTCTCTAGGACCAGTGACTTGGCGATTGTGCAGAAGGTCCACATGTCACTGCCATTCACATCCCATTGGTCTAAACTTAGTCGTGCACTTAGCATGCATAGCTAGCTGTAAGGAGGTCTGGGAAATGTGGGCATAACCTAGAAATGCCCATGCTTAAATTTTATTCCTATGGAAGAAGGAATACATGGATTCTGGTGGATAGCCACTAGTGTTTGCCAAAGGAGGACTACAAACAAAATGATCAGCCCTTTATGAGCATATACAGGGAATTTGGGCAAACATTTAGATCAGTCTTTTATTGTAGGCCTAAGCAATACAAATATTCTAAACCATCCAGAATCCACAAGGGGGTAGGTGTTCTGATGGCTTCTCTAGTCCAATTCTAGATGGGGGATTTAGTTGGAGTCTCTTAGGACACACCCAGAACTTCTTCCTTTCCCTCTCTTCCCACACGAGCCTTTGCCCATTTTCATCCATTACTCTTTTCTTAAATCTGCCTGCTTCCAGTGTCTTACCTTAAACTTGTGTCATTCCCTGCTCCACGTGGTCCCACTGCTGGGAAGGGGCATGGGGCAGACAGAGGATTTCACATGTTGCCATTAAAAGGAAGGGAAAAGGTAGAGAAGTCCTCACCAAGGTCTGGCTTCAAGACCTTAAAGACATTTAACCTCTTACACTTTAAGGGTCGACTTCTGGTAGGTGATACTCTCAAAGAGTCTGTGAGTCTTTCTCCTCTCTGAGTTCAAGGCACAGTCTTTTCTTGTAGGCAGTAGCAGAGAGCAGGTGATGGAAAGAGGAGAGAAATGCCCACTCTACCACAATGGAAAGAGCTGATGAATGAATGAGTGAGTGAGTGGATGAATAAATGGGATTCCTGCCTTGCCTCTGATTCCTCATTGTGTAGGGATATAGCAGGATGCAAGTGAGAGGTGGTCCCCTCTCCCATGGGGGTTCAGTCTGGAGGTGAAGAGAGCCCTGAATGAGTCATTCGGAGTGTCCTGAATTTTACAAGGGGATTTGACACCCATAATTGGGTGACCTTGGTTGGCATATAAGGTAAGGACAGACTCATCCTCAAGGCGAGATTCAGACTAGGATTTAAATGGCCTGAAAGAGTTAACCAGATGAGGAATGAGTGAGTGAGTGAGCGTGGTGGAGGATGGGCAGGAAAGAAGAACATTCCAGGAACAGAGAAAAATATCATGAGAACCCTGAGGCAAGGGTGAGTGTGGCCCCTTAATGGAACCAAGAGACGTTCACTCTGGCTGGAGAGCAGGAAATGATGGGGTGAGGGCACCCTGGCTGTGTAATTCTCTCCAAGGAGTTTGAACTGATTCTGAGGGCAAGAGGAAACGACTGGAGAATTTTAAGTAGGCAAGTGATATGAATAGATTTGCACTTTAAAAGAAATCCATCTGGAATCCGAGTGGAGAATAAATTGGTGGAGGGAAGGGAGAAGGGCAAAGCAGAAGGCCATTGCCACGAACTCAGAATGAGAGGGTGACCAGGAAAGATGGTGGAGAGATTGGAGGGAGGGAGGTTCAAGAGTCTTTGGGTTCTAGCCAGAGGATGCATTGGAAACCAGGGAGAGGACAGAGGATTTGCCCCGGGGAATCTCGTTCATGGGCAGGGGAGCCCTAAGACCCTAAGCTTTAACTGCACTGTCCCTGTCAACCAGTGGCTGGTGAGAACAAGTCTTCTGACCAAGTGGCAATGGGTGGTTATTGATGAGGAAACCGAGGCTGTGAACGGCTACCTAATTAGCCTAACGTCAAATAGGCAGAAGTGGTTGATCAGGACTCAAACTCACACAGGTGGACTCACAAAGCCCACGTCCTTCTCCATTGTAGCTGCGTCTGGGGAGAAACCCCAGTGCTGCTCTGCCTCTGAGTCTGCTTTCTCTGCACACATCCTCTCTTGCACCATGAATATTAACTCCTGCCATGTGTTATACTCAACAACATTGTGGCTCCTTCTCTCTGAGTTATAGAGCACAGTACTCTCTTACAGCTTTAGTCTCCTAAGGTAGCAGAAAAAGAGTGATGGAAAGAGGAGAGATGTGACCACTTCACCAAAATTGAAACTGTGGCCATCCTGGGGTTTGGGAGTGGAGAAAGAAATTAGAAATAGAGGGAATGTAACAAAAGAGCTAAGAGTGGGAGAAATCTCACCCTGAGTCTAGAGAACCACGACCTTTCTCATTTCCTAATCTTCCCCATGATCCAACCACATGGCAGCATAGAAAGTGCAGGGCTTTGGATTCAGGCAGTCTGGGACATGAGTCTAGTTTTACTTATTAGTGGCTCTGAGGTTTTCAGCCATTTGTATCAACTTACTGAGCCTCAATTTCTTTATCTGGACAATGGGGATAATAACATTCATATTAAGGGTTCTGAGGTAGATTGAAAAAGAACATGCATGGAGAATGGCTGATCGAGGCATCTGGTGCATGGTCAGTACTGAAAACACTAAGTTCCCTCATTCCTGGGTGACCGTTTAACTTATCATCCAATGGGGACCCTTGTGAGGAAAAAAGGAGATGCTATAATAATTTCACTAGGACAATAGACAAAAACTGGAACTGTCCCAGCAAACTGGGAAATATGGGCAGCCTGTTCACATCCAACTCTGTCACCAGGAGCCATAAAATCACTGCTATACCAATTCTTCCTGGGTCCAGATTTCTGCTCTGGGGTTGCTGGAACTCTTCATTCCTTCAGATCATTCATTCATACATTCAGCAAAATAATGCTGAGTGAAAAGGAGGCAGTAGCCAACAAGATCCACTGCACCATATATCTCTTGCAGGAGCTCAGAGTTTCGTGGAGGAGCCAGGCAGTGACACCACACTATGATCATTGCAAGCTTATGTGTGATGGCAGTGTGTCTGGAGGTGGGGCATGGATGCATGGAATTCAGTCTTGGAAGAGTCCCTTGAGACTTAGTGCATTTCTTTCATTTTACAATTAAAGATACCAAGGCCCAGAGAGGTAAACTGACTTGATTAAAATCACCCAGCTAATTAGTATCCACATGGCTGACTAGAGCCCACAAGGTTTATTTTAATGCATGACACCCAGGATATTGGTGACACAACAGCTCTGGCCAGCCAGACATCCTCTCTGGGCTCTGCCCAGCATCTGTCTATCTTATCCCCCATTGGGCTCATCTCTGAACCATCTCTTCTCTGCTCACTCCCTCTCTTCCTTTTCTCTCTTCTATGTATTCAGTTAGATATTGTGGGAGATGCAGACATGAACGAATAAGGTTGTAGCCCTTTGGGAGATGAATGAATGAAAAGTAAATGAAAAAAATTGTTCATTGGAGATAAAAGTGATGTGCACTGGTAATTTAAGATGATTAATTCTGGTGGTGGGATTGGAGAAAGCTTCTTTTGAAAGGTGGCATTGACACTGAGTTGGACATTTATTAGGAACTTTTTCCATAGGTAGAGAGATGGGAAAGGCAGACTGAGACCAATGTGATCAGGAGCATGAAAATGGAAACACATTTCCTATTTATGTGATTGTTGATAGGGGCCCAGGAAGACATTAGATTTGAGGAACAATGAGGTAAATAGGTCATAAGGAGTCTGAAATGCCTTTTGAAGTTTTTTTTTGAAATGACAATAACAAGTAACACCACCACCACCACCACCAATAATAATTCAGTGACTGCCAAAGGCAGCCATGCTCGTGACTGTATTTAGATGTATACCTCATGGCAAATACTTGCGTTGGACGTTGTAGCCCCATTGTACAGATGAGGAAATATAAGCTCACAGAAGCTCCCTGTTCGTCTGAGTTCATGACAAGCAGATGAGCTATTTGAATGCAGGCCCCGTTGGAATAGGCAGAGGCCTCAGAGAAATGTGGAGTGAGGTGTGGGGATGGGCTTTGCCACCAAAGTGACCTGGGTTTGAATCTTGCTGATGCCACTTCCCAACCATGTGGCCTTGGCTGTGTCACCTTACCTCTCTCAGCCTCACCTTTCCCATCTCGTAGGCAGGCATAATTATAGTGTGCATTCCAGGAGTGATACTAAAAGTATATAGGAACTGGTTGGCATGAATGGCACTGACCCATCAGGATGGATACAATTCATATATGAGCACCAGCTCCGCCCACTTCATCAGGCTGTTGTGAAAATTAAGTGATTTTAAATCATTGGGAACAGTACTTAGCACATTGTGAGCACTCAAATCTTGGCAAGTTAGAGAGCTTAGGGTAGAAAGAGCAGAGTTTGGAAAGGAGAGGTCAGATGGGGAGACACTGTGGAGTGGATTCTGAAGGACCCGCACTGGGACATATCTCTATACAGGAATAAGAGGTTAGGAGTTAGGCTTTAACAAAGCCAAGTTTGAATTTCTGCTTCTTGCTTGGTAACTAATTTGTGATATGACTCTAGGCATATCACTTAACTGCTTTGAGCTGAAGAGTCCTCACATGCAAACAAGATGAAAACAACCTTCCTTATAGAGTGATTGCAAAGACCACATGTTATGGACTGAGTATATGTGTCTGCTCCAAATTTACATGTTAAAATCCTAACTGGATGGGATAGTATTAAGAAGCGGGGTCTTTGGGAGGTGCTAGATCTGTGAGTGGTGTCCTCATGGATGAGAATTTGGTCTCTTTCTCTCTGCTCTTTGCTCTGTGAGGCTACCCCAGAACATGACTATCTGCAAACCAGGGAGAGGGCTGTCATCAGACACGGGACCTGCCAGCACCCTGATCTTGGACTTACCAATCTCCACAACTGTGAGAAATAAACGTTGTTGTTTAAGCCAGCCACTCTGTGGTAATTTGTTACAGCAGCCTGAGCTAAGATACCATGTTAATGAAACCTGGAAGGGGCTGACTTCATGGCTTCACACATAGTCACAGAGGTGACTTCTCTCACTATGCAGTAGCCCATCACTCATTGGCAAGGGGGATGTTCACTTTCTCTTCCCTGCCATGGGAGGAAATATTTCCCAAATGGTGGTTGAATATATCTTGATGTATCATAGTAACGTAGGTCATTGTGATATTACATTTTTTTTCTTGTTTTACTGGGTTCAAGATGTTGAATGTTCGGTTCAGTTGGCATTTTCCATATGTTATTATAAATTGACACAGATGAGAAGTTTAGGTGGAGGCAATGCATGGGGTGGCTACTGATTTGTTTGTGACTTAAAATTGCACCAAGAAGTAGAAAGAACAAAGGCCAATTGGCAGAATGAAGCTTGAGCTTCTTCTTTTTTCCCAGAGCTGCTGGTTGCCTAGCAAGGTGTGGGTGGGATGCGTGGATGCTGGGCTCCCAGGATAGTTAAAAGTCAAGGAGACAGATTCTAGTGGGGGAGGCAAGGGGATGTGGGCAGCTTGATCTTGGCTGAGCGGAGGCTTTGAAATGATAGAGATTTCAGTTTGAATCCAGGCTCTGAAACATGGATGCCCTTGGGCAGGTGGCTTTGTATGTGTCAGTAACTAAGCATAAACATAGCACAGGGTGGGAGGGAAAGAATGAGGCAGTGTGGGATAAAACATGCTGCCTCAACATGAAGAAGTCATGTCTGCATCCCAACGTCATGTTTCAACATCCCGGAGGAAAGAGTCCTTTGTGCCTTCTAAGAAGATGTTTGAATTGGCTTAATCAGCTAGGGTTTGAAACTGAGTCTTTCAGTTTGCAAAGCCCAAGTTCTGGGTTTCATTTTCTGAACTATTTTGTGCTTTATCATTTTGGCATGTTTATTCATGAGTTCCCTTTCTAGGGATGCCTTCATCTTTGCAAGTCTAAATCTTACCAATATTTCAAAACCAGCTCAAATGTTACCTTCTCAAAAAAAAAAACCTCATCTTTTTCTCTCTTTAAGTACTTGTATATTTTTACATTTTGTTAGATTACATGAATTAGCTCCCCTGATACACTATAAACTCTCAGATAAGCTCAGCTCTGGATCTTACATAGCACCTAGGACAGTGTAATGTCCATGATAGGTGTTTTATGCTTGTTTGTTGTATTGCTGAATATTTCCAGAGAGACAGGCTATTTGTTGAAAGGACTCAGGAAGCAAAGAAATTCAGGACATAGGAAGGCAGTGGAATTCTGGAAAAGTAGGTTTTATGATGCTTCCCATCCAAATATTTGCCCATTAAGGCTTCTTAGATTTCTCATTTTCGTAATGTTTGAAGGGGAGATCATGCTTCTGCACAATGATTCTATTTGTCTTAGTATTTGTTTTTCTCACTGCCAAGGCAAAGTAGATCTCCATTAGATGTATTTCCTCATAACAAGCTCCTACACTGTTATTGGCTTCTTATTGTGGTGATCAGAAATTCTCTATACTTGAATAATTTGAAATGAAACAAGAAGGAAAGGAGAATAGGACCAGTGTTAGAGATATTTGCCATGAATTTCTGAAGCTTTTTTTCTTGATTTGTTAGAGTGATTAAAATTCTTAGCTAAAACAAAGGCCAGAATTAAGAATTAAAGAAAACAGATTTGGATCGAAACCAACCTTATGAGATGGATATTGAAAGTAAAACTACAACCAAAAGAAAAGATATGTTGTATATTGTAGATGATGAAAATATTCAAGATGCATTGCTGGAGGCAGCCATTAACTCATGAGTTTAATGAAAACACTTTTGGTTTTGCAAATAGTCTTCTGGTTTGTACACACATACGCATTGCTAAAAAACATGTATGTGTTAACCTTAAATGTGTGAAAGATACAGACATTCGTGTCGTGGTGAGAGCCCCATTCCAGAGAGCTTGAAATATCATAAAATCCCTAATTACATCTTTAGTTTTAGTCATAATCTTCAACAATACATTATTGATGATATTTTGTACGTTAATCTTTCACTTCTTTCCCTTCACAATTAATCATATGTCTGGTTGGCCCATGATACGTTCATTAAACATTGAATTGAAATGAAGCTCGGCTGCTCTGGGTGATCTTAAAGATTTCCATCTTAATTTTGATTGTAATATGTTTATGAGGCTTATGTTTTCTCTCACTTGTGTCAAGACCGTTTTCCAATTTCCCATTTTTATTAAGAAAAGGACAAAATGTAATAACACAGTGGTTTGGTGGAAAAACACAAGCAAACAAACAATGGAATTCTCTTCAAATAAAGTCTTCCCAGGATCCCAGTCTGTAAAACATACAGAAATGGAGTGATCTCGATTGGAAAGGGGAGAGGAACACAGGATCTCAGAGGCCCCCCTGGGGGCTCTCCAGAACCTGTTTGAAGATCTTTGCAATATTGCACTCATATTTATGCATTAAACACTACTGTACAGCCCAAGGTGGTGACATTGTTAGAATGGACCTTGGCAAGTGCTAGTATTAAATAGTTCAAAGTGTTCATTTGTCAGCTCATGGAGGAAAGTCTTTCCTGGGTAGATCAAAGGCAGTTATGGTGTTGGTGTGTGCTCTATGAACAGGAAGGTTGTCTGAAAATACAACTTTTAGAAGTGGACGACTGTCTGCATTTCACTGGTCTAGAACCACCTGTCTAGCTGTAGTCCTGGACAGCTCTGCCCTCTTCTCTCCTCTGATGGGTGAGCCCTTGCCCTGAGCTCCATCCTTGTACTCACCTGTCCTTCAACCCAAGACCATGTCCCTCTGCTCTGTACTCTCTGGGTACCCATGCTGCTTCACAGGTATAGAATGAGGAGGCTGACTTTTCAAGGCTTTGAAGTTCTTAAGGCCTGTGCAGTATGTGGCCAGTTTGACCTTCGACACCAACCCTACACAATTTTTTGTGTTGGAATTGCTGTGATGTCAGGTGTTTCCTTAAGTCTTCACTCTGCTCATTTGGAAAATTAGTTCTTTGTTCACGTGTGTTAGCTTTTTATTCAACACACATTTGCTAGTGCCCGATATAGGTAAAGCACTGTGCTAAACGTTGTGGGTCCCCTTCCTCTTTCAAAAGCCTATGCAGACAGCACCTCCTCTGTGAACTTTTCCCATCTTCAGTCTGTAAAATTAGTGTTCCTGGCTCTGGATGGTGCTTTGTATGTAACTACATGCAGGCATTTATTACAAGCTACAATTTAGCCATTCCCAGGACTGTGTTTTCCACTTGTATATGACCTTCTTGAGGATAGGGGCTTGCCTTAATCATTTTTGTTTCACTCATCATGGTGTGATTTATACATATCAGGCCATCTACATATTGAAGGAAGGAGGGAAGCCTACATACAGTGGACATGCCCAAAGGGGGCCCCCAATGAATATACCTTTGTATATCCCCTCCCCTGGAGTGTGGGTGGCACCTGTGACTTCTTCAGACAACAGAATATGGTAAGGCTGGTATATGCAGACTATGGTAATCATTTCCACCATTGTGTTAAGTTATATAAAACTCTGAGCAGATTGGAGTGAGAGATACTTCTTCTGGTTTTGAAGAAGCGATCTGCAGTTTGTGGGAGGGCCTATAGAGGACCCATGTGGCAAGGAACTGAGGGTGGCTGAGGACCAGTCCCGGCCCCTGGATGACAGAAAGCAAGAAAACATGGACCTGAATCATACACCTGCAAGGAAATGAATTTTTGTGAAAACTTGAGTAGGTTTGCAAGGAGATTCTTCCCCAGTCAAGCCTCCAGATACAAATAGAGCTGAGCTGATGGCTTTATTGTAGCCTTCTGAAAGCCTGAGTGGAGGTCCAAGATAAACTGTGCCCGGACTCCTGGCCCATGGAAACTGTGAGATGGTGGATGTATGTTATTTCAAGCCTAGGATTTGTAACAATCTGTTACGCAGTAGTAGAAGATTTATACTGTGGGAGAGGATATTGAGCAGGACTTCATCCTGTGGCTGTAGAAGAACTACCTCAAGTCCAGAGTAGAGGGCAAAGAGGCAGCGGTTCCATCAACCTAAAAAGAGCTGCTAGCACTCCTCACAGGGGACAAGACAGACCTCACCAAAACCCCTCCCTGGTTCCTCACCCAGACTATAAAGGAGAGGATGGGGAGGTAGAAGGGAGAGAGCCTATGGGTTGTGCTGATGGAGAGTGTTCAGGTGAGAAGTGACTATCCCCACCTTCCCCCTCAAAATCAAATGATAGGAATCACCAGAGTCCCTTGTAGGATTGGGGCTAGCCATAAGAAGTGGTAATGGTCATCTTGGTCCTTAGTTAGATCTGTTCTTTGGTAGTGGGTCTGCCTCTTGAGTAGAAGAAAAAGGAATGGGAATGAGTTGGCAAGGCTTAGGAAAGGCTGACAACCAGGCAATCAGCACTCTCATCATTGGCATGCCCCATGTTGTAGTTTTCCTGGAGATTGAGAAGATGCTGCACAGCAAGCTGGGATGGATCAACTCAGGCTGTTTACTGATAGGGAGACTGCAACACCAGTGGGAGCTGAGTGGGGGGCCAGAGAGGCAATCCATGTTTCCCATGGAAGAGATCTGTGCTTCACAGAAGGGGAGACTTCACAGGGCCCTGGAGGGAGCCACTTAGGAGAGTCAGCACATAAACACCCTCCACATAAAGGGTGGTTTTCTGGTTAAAAGCAGCAAATCAAATGAGAGGATTCAACCATGTTAGTTGAATAAGGAAACCTTTACCCCTTTCCTGTTCCTCCTATGTCTTCTCTAGTCCCAACTATTGAAGAGCTAAGGGTCTGTCTTGAGGGAGAAGAGGGAGGAAGTGAAAAATTAGATCAAACACCCTCTCCCTCAATTTCTTTCAAACCGTGTGTCCATCCCATAGGACGGAGGAGGGTAGTTTTGCATTCGAGATGAAATTGAAATTTTAAAGTAGAAAGGACTTTTAATTACTGAAAGTAACCACGAAGTAATGTATTCTACCCAATCATCATCAAGGGATGGAAGACAGGGCTTCAACAGAGTATGGCTGAAAGCAGTGATTGGAAAAGAGAATGATCATTTCATGTATGTGACCCCAATGAGTTAAGACTCCCTAATACACTTAGGCTTTGCCTTCAGTGAGCTCACAGGTGAGTAGGGGAGATTTAATAAAGTTAGAAATAATTTAACACGTACTAGAGAGGATGAGAATGAATGTACCATATCAAGTGTTCTGGGAATTCAGAGGATAGATGGAATTTTCTGATTGGGAGACCAAAGGAGGTATCACATGTTGTCCATAAATTTTCTTTTAACATCATCTCAATAATTATGATATATGTTTGAAAGCAAAAAGTTCTCCATGGCTAACATCCCCAAATCATAAAAGATGTTGGACTCTCTTTGTTTCATTTATTTTATATATTGATGGATTTTTTACAGGATTGGACTCTGCACAATTGGCTGAGTATCAAGCTAAAAAACCCTGAGCTATGTTCTACCTTTTCTTCCACTGCTAAGAAATGGCCAATTAAAGTAACAGCTTAAACTGTCTTTTCTTCCTCCTTGTCCTCTCAAATGTAACCTTAGTGAGGATAGAAAAAGCAGAAATGAAGTATGTTCTTGATATTATGGTAATTCAAAATGATAATGAACTCCATCCCTTTCTGATAGCTGTGTTTTAATGCTGAGTCCTGGAAAATAAGGAAATAGGAGTCAAAGCATCATATAAAGTTGAGTTGGCAAGGATATTAGAGTTTATTTCACATGACCTAACTGAGAGAGTGACAGTGAGAATTGAGAGGAGGGATGGATTTTCAAGTTCTTCAGGGCTTGGAGAAATGTAGGAGAAATATGTTGCACTCTGTTTTGAGTTCCTGTGAAGGTTTGTTGAAATCAGGAAAGACGGGTTCTATGAGCTCAGTGACCGTCTCCCAAGGTCATGGTTATCAAAGTGCTTTAGTTTTGGTGGGTTTTTCTGATTGTCAAGTTGAATACCAAACTACCACAAAGGGTACAAAGGCAGAACAGGTACGTACATGGGTACATTCATGCATGCGCTCATTCAATAACATTCTTTGTGTGCCACTATGTGTCAGGCATTTTTCTGGTGCCAGGAATAGCCTTGTGAGGCAATGGTCAACACCTTTGTCCTCCTGCAGCTTACATTTGCATGGGTGTATCAGATAATAAATGAATAAGTGGACAAGAGAAATATGAGATCGAACTCAGTTCCATATAGAAATGAAAAGCTTCCTTGTGCTAAAAAGTGAGTGCCTGGGGCTATGTAACATTGGATGTTGTAGTCACTACTGAATGTCCTTTACTTACTTATTTATTTATTTATTTATCTTTTTAAATTAATTAATTAATTAATTTTTAAATCTAGATCCAAGTTAGTACATAGTGCAACAATGATTTCAGGAGTAGATTCCAGTGATTCATCCCCTCTGATTGTCTTTTAATAGCCATTCCTGCTCCAACCCCAGCCTTCCTCCTTGTTCTTGCTGGCACAACTTTGATTTTCTCTGGGTGCTTACCCTCTGGTCATCATAAGAATATGACCTTGCCCCAGAGCCCTCCCAATGTCCGTCATGGTTGTCTCTTCCTTCTTGCCAGTGATTAGTTTGAGTAAAACTAAGTCCTGGCCAGTATGGTCAGAGAGTTGGCAGTTGGGAGGCCTCCAATATAGATTTTTCTTGCTCATCAGAACTGCATAGAGAAAAACGTCTATCTTCTTCAGTGAACACAATTGTGTCCTCATGATGTAAAGAACTTGTGACCCCAAAGGGAGCATTTTTGACATCTTGAAGTCTCAGAGTGGAAAGTTGGAAAGGACCTAGGTCTTTGATGAAGTCCCAATGCCAATGACTTATCCAACCACAGAACTATCCTTCCCTTGTGCTATATGTTGTGTGAAGCCTTGTTTTCACTATTTCTGGCTTGGTCTTCTTTGTTACTTGTTGCTGAAAACATCTTAAATGATACATGTGGGCCAAGGAAGGACTTGTTGAGAAGGTGAATTTCAATCTGATATATGACTTCATGAAGGAATGAAGTTTTGTGAAGTCCTTGGGGTAGGGGAGGGGGGAAGAGAGCATCCTAGGCAGTTGGAACAGCAAATGCAGAGTCCTAGAGTTGGAAGCAGGCATGATGGGTTCGAAACAATGAGAGCTGACCACTAAGGCGGTATGTTGAGTGATGGGAACATACGTGGAAATAAGGTCAGAGAGGTAGGACATCGCCCACCCACACAAGGAGCTTGGTCTTCCCCCTCTCCCCCCAAACTTTTCTTATTGTAGTAAAATAGAGGAGCATTAATCTACATGCAGTGGAAGCCACTGGAAGGGCAGTTCCATTTCTTTCATTTCTCTATCCTCTGCACCCAGCACGTAGTTGAACTAAATTCTAGCTTACAGGTTTTTAGTTTGATCAAAATAATTCCAATAACAGAAAGATCACTTGAAAGTGAATATTTTTCTCTAATGCTCCAGTGTAAAGAGATAAGACCTTTTCCTTGACAACAGGCAAAGGGGTTTCTCACAATTCTTTGATCAGACACAACTTCAGAAACTAAGTTTACAGGTAAAGAAAGTCAGGAGCACGTGCAAAACTGCAGATATGATGACTGCTAATTAGCTGCATCAAATGACTCTTGGCATTCCTAATTTTCACCTTTTTGTAACAATTCAATTCATTCCAAGGTTTTACCAGAGTAGACAGGCATGAAATGAATTCTCCACGGTAGGTTACCAATGGCAGAGAAATTGCGAGCTCTGAAATGGCTGGAAGAAATCATATGAGCTCTGGCTCTTGCTTTTCCCTAAACTCTGTGGATTCTGTCAACATTAATTCTGTGAAATATGTAGGCTGCACTATTTGGGAGAAATGAACAGTTTTTATTTTCTCTAAGCCTTATCTGTATTCCATCTTTTCCCCAAGCACCCCTGTGCTGGGGAGGGTATTCACTAGTGGGCACGTAGAGTAGTGGATGAGAACTAGGAATCAGGATGGCTGGGTGCTAGTTGGGTCTGGATGTGGGGAAAAGATAACAAGACAGGGGGTTTCAGCTGACAGTGTGCTCTCTGGAAATCAGTAGTGTGATGGGGCTGCCATCATCTGACCTACTGAGTTTTTCCCCTGCTCTCATTCTCTGATACTTCCCCATATGCCAGCCGCATGTTACTGTTTGCACTCCATTAAAAGGTCATACTATTTCCTCCCATTGGGTCTTAAAATTTTTTTTAATTATTTATTTTTGAGAGAGAGAGAAGAGAAAAAGAGAGAGAGAGAGAGAATCAGAGAGAGAGGGGGACAGAGAATTCCAAGCAGGCTCCACGCTGACAGCAGAGAGCCCCATGTGGAGCTCCAACTCAGGAACTGTGAGAGCATGACCTGAGCCAAAGTTGGTTGCTTAACTGACTGAGCCACCCAGTTTATCATGTTTATCTCCCTCCTCCTCCCATTGGGTCTTTTAAAATGCACCATTCCTTCTACCTGGAACATCCTTACTTCGATTCTCTGTCCTTTAAAATGCAAAGCTTTCTCTGTCAAGCTTCCTGTGTTGGGCATAAACCTTCTGTGCCTTCTCAGATTCTCTCGAGCACCTCCTTCTTTCCCATGTGGTTGCACACTTTCTGGATAATGTCATCCCCTCCTTCGCTGGCATCCCTATGAGATCCCTGAGCTGGTTGGAGTCTGAACTGAAGCCCCGGACTTGCATCACCTTTATGCATCACATGCTAAGCCCCTCCCCTTTCAAGCTTCTGAGGCTGAGGCTGAAAAGTCCTACTGTTTGGATATGGGATCTGGTTTCTTGATTGGATGCTGAGGGGCTGGAAGATGCACTTGAGGTATAGAGGAATCAACTCACTGTGGGGTGACCCTGCACTAGTGGAAGCCAGCAGATTAGAGAGAGGAGCAAGGTCAATAAATTTCAACCCCTTTTGCCCTTTTTTGGGTTGCCCAGAGATGTAGTTTGTCTTCGCGAACTTTCCAGAGAAATCTTGCAAGGTGAGTAAACCTGCCTCTTGAGTTGCCAGCTATGTGCTGCACTGTACTGTGATGTTCAGTATCTTTCTTTATTTCACACCCCCTTTCTCCCCTAACCCTTAATACCCTGGGCTTGCACCTCCTAAGTGGCAAGACTTTAATTCTTTTGGGACATCCTTCTTCTTCTTTTTTTTTTTTTTTAGAAAGAATCTTAAGGATTTTTTTTCATGTTTATTTATTTGAGAGAGAGAGAAAGAGAGAGAGAGAGAAGGGAAGGGGCAGAGAGAGGACGATGAGGATCCAAAGCAGGTTCCGTGCTGACAGCAGTGAGCTCATTACAGGGCTTGAACTCACGAGTTGTGAGATCAGTACCTGAGCCAAAGTTGGTCGCTCAACCGACTGAACCACACAGGTGCCCCTTGTCTTAGGATCTTCTTGACCTCTTCCCACATGGCTTTGTTCCTTTACTGTGGGACAGAGAAGCTCTCTTAACCCATATCTTCTTAACCTACTCTTGGATTGCCCAATGCTTTCCATTTCTTCTGCAAACCACGCTCTGAATGCTCATTGCCGGTAGACCTCTTGCTGGAGTCTAGATGCACTAATTCTCCCACCTGAGCTGTATGCTTATCAAGAGTCAGTTGGGAGCACTTGGGTGGCTCAGTTGGTTACGTATCCAACTCTTAGTTTTGGCTCAGGTCATGATCTCATGACTCCTGAGTTTGAACCCTGCATTGAGCTCTGCGCTGACAGCGGGGAGCCTGCTTGGGATTCTCTGTCACCCTCTCCTTCTACCCCTCCCCCACCTCACACCCTCTGTCTCAAAAATAAATAAGTAAACATTGAAAAAAGGAGTCAGTTATACTTTCTCTAATTTTGTGTACACGATGTCCACTTATTATTATCATTGAATGATGTAATTAAATGTTACATAAGCCAATACATTATGGGTGTGAAAATAATAAAAAGGGTTGTTTCTATGAAAATCCAGTTGAATAATTTAGATTTTAGGGAATGCTGCTTAAGAAGGAACTAGAATCAAATGACATGTGGTAAGATAATTGTAAAAGTTTAGGGGAACTCTGTAGCATCTAGAAGGACTCTAATCATATGGCTTTCCAAGTATGTTTAAATTCTTATTCTACTTTAAAGACATATCCTAAAACTAATTATCAGAGCTGATATATTATTGGTGTTTTCTAATGCAAGAAAAAATACACAGAATGCCGATTTGTGGACCAATAGTTACAGAAAAGGCCTTGGCCCTGCACCAAAAGATTGGCCTCTCTGAAAGCTTTACAGCAGTTGATGGATGACTTCTACGTAGAAAAAAGCCGTGCTACCCAGGCATTGGGCCCTGGAGTGCACAAATTACCTGTGGATCAATCTGCTGCTTGAAAATTTACAGAGGAGTTGAAGTCACTTATCAATAGGGAAAATTTTCTTAGGGAAAAACTCTCCAATAGAGTTGAAACAGTTCTAAATTATAAGGTGTTTTCCAGAAACCATGGTAGAAAAGGTGAAGCGAGTGCCAGTATGTATGAAGTCCCAGCAAAGATTCTCAGCAGCTGCCCATGGCAATGCTTCTGGAATTCCAAATTCTGACTTTTTATTAGTGGCAAAAGTAAAAGTCTCCAAGATTTAAGAGATATAAATTGTTTTTTTTGAGATAGGAACTCTTCACAAAAATCAGTGTTGACAGACCCTGAATTATTCTATAAATTGATATTTTTTGCCCCATGAATTTATTCATTCTGTGAGGAAACACTTGAAGAAAATAGACATCTGGGGATGCCTGGGTGGCGTCCGACGTCAGCTCAGGTCATAATCTCACGGTTCGTGAGTTCGTGCCCTGTACCAGGCTGTCAGTATAAGGCCCACTTCGGATTCTGTGTCTCCCTCTCTCTATGCCCCTCCCCTGCTTGTGCTCTCTCTCTCTCTCTCTTTCAAAAATAAATAAACATTAAAAAGAGTTAAAAAAAAAAAGACAATAGACATCTGGAAACCTAATTCTTTATCAATGTTTTTCAAATTGTGGGTCTTGATTCTAGTGGGGGAGGATCATAAAATTTACTGGGAGAAAGATTTTAAAAAATGAAATAGAATAAAGCAGAATGGGAAATATCAGTGTGCATTGTGTGCTGTGAAGGCATTTCATGAGAATTGTTCTTATATGTATGTATGTGTGAGTGTGGCATGTATGTTATACGTGATAGGAAATTTCTAACTGTTGTAAAATTTCTCTTGCCTTGTATTACTGGCAAAAACTTTGAGAGCCTGTGTTATAGAATGTTTTGGTTATGAATAAAGAAAGTGATTTAAATAAGCGCCAGGTTTTTATAACAGAATGCATTTCTTTGTTCCAAGGTAGGGATCAAGGGCTATGAAATGTTTTTAAAGATAATATTGGAGTTTCATTTTAGGAGAAACAAAAGACAAGAATAGAGATTACATACAATCATTAAAAATTGTTAACGTTAAAGGAGATTTTTTTCTTTTTTTCCCCAAAGTAGCAGTTAGTGGGGAGTGAAACTCCCAGTTCGACATTTACTAAATCTCAGAGAAGGGAAAAATGTTGCCTGAGGTTGACAGTATTGGAAAAACTCTGAACTACAAGACAATAATTAAGAACATGGTTTAGTAACCTATCCCAGACAAATTGGCGGTTCCAATGATTTACAGACAGATGATATATAACAATGAACTAATTATTCCTATTTATTGCAGTATACTTAGCATCAGGGAAGAAGTCCTTCAGGCTATGACAGAAACAGACAAGTCAAAAAATGAAGAATACAGGGAAAAGGACTTGTGATATCAAATCTAGAGGCCAAATCTCATCATTCAGAAGCCAAAGCGGCCCTGGGAGGAGTTTGTTATATTGAATTGCTAGTCAACTATGTTATGACATACAAAAAATGTACATGCTTCAAAAATATGCTCCAAAACCTGTGTTTCTTTTTCTAATCAACTTTCAAACATTGATT
>NC_064811.1:12802221-12817926 GCF_023721935.1 Panthera uncia | reverse complement strand
AAGTAAAAATATGTACAGTTTACATGTATCATTTTGATGATTCTCCATTTTAATTGACTTTCCATTGATATGATCAATACAAGGTTTTCCATTGGCCTTGTTGATCTTTCTGCCTTTCATGCTAGGGCCTGATGTCACTGAAATGGGCAGATTCTGGATTCAGACCTACTGGTGGGACCCTACCTCCCCAAACCACCCACTGATGAGACCTTGGACACGTAACTCAGTCTCTCTGAGCCCGAGTTCTCCTTTTGGAAGGATGGGGCTGGGATATCATTCAACTTCATTGGATTAAAGCCCAGGTAATGTATGTATGTAAAGCTCTAAGCATAGGGTCAGGTATACAGTAGATACTCAATCAATGATAGTTTTCCCCACTATGATGTCTTAAATTTACCATAAATGTAATCAGTATTATCTTTTATAATTTCAAAACATTTTTTCCAGCATAAGTTTTAGAGTGCCTGGCATGGGCTAAACATCATTCTCATTGCTCCCAGAATCTCAGGATTTTTCTCAGAATAGTAACAGTCAAAAATGATAACATTAGCTTATGTTTTCATGGCATTTTATAACTTTTAAATTCCACATGAGTGACACAATAGGCCTGATTTTCCAGGTTTCATAGTTCAGGATGACAAGACTCAGAGAGGTTAATTTACTCACCCAAGGTCACCCAGCTCGTGGATGGGGAGAGAGGACTGACCCCAGATCCCCTGACACCAAGGCTGGTTCCTTCCAACCAATGTTGTCCTGTGTATAGTCCCGTGTGTGAGCCAACGATGTGCCGCATGGAAAAAGCAGCCTTCCCTGAGAACCTGGAAACTGGTCCAACTTGGAGAAATCTCATTATCACTTTTTGAAGCTTTACCCTGACGGCATGTTAAGTTGTATAATTTTTCTGGATTTGGATCTCAGTTGGGACGCTGGTGATTGGCACGTACTGTGTCTCATTCGGGAAAAATTTCCCTCAACCTATATTAAAAGACTGGAAAAGAAAAACAAAACAAAACCCCTTTGAATAAAAGGCATTTAGGGACTGTACTGCTATTTGACCTACAAAGAGAATGACAATGATTCAGTAAGTTTATTATCTAATTTTTTGTTTTTAAGACCTAAGGATTTATGCCATCTGGACCCCTTGATTGGTCTCTGTTCAGTTTCTCCATGAAGCCCCTTACTCCTTTTAGCCATAGCGGAAATAAAGCCCACAGCTGGGCTTCTCTTATTGTCCACATATACAACAGTTGCTGACTTTTTTTATTATTATTATTATTTCGGTTTATTATTTCGGATTTCGGTTGCTTGGAAATTTGTGACGTTAGTGATGTTTGCTACTTTTTATCTTGATATATATTTTTTAATCCCATCTAAATTTTCTACATTGTTGGCTGGGGTCAAATCATCCTGCATTTTTGCTGCTTTGTTTGCTTTCCCAGGCCTTCCTAGATTTGGAAAGCTTAATTTATTCTTTTCTCTGTTTTTATTATGCTCACTTTCACCCTTAAAAGAATCAAATCTCATCCAGAAACAACTTGCTGGCTCCCTCCTAGAATTTATATGGTTTTAGGAGAGCAGCAAACTGATTTAATAAAACGGAAGTTCTTTTATGAAAGTGTTTTTGCCATTGTCTGTGTTCATTTCTGTTCTGGTGTTTTCACCCCGTCACACTACAGCATGAACCCAGCTAGACCTGGGTTTGAGTCCCCAGCTCCTTTTCCATTCTTGTGTGTTTTTAGGGGCCTGGAAGGAATGTTTCTAGGAAGGAATTTCCCATGTCCTCTCCATTGTTTAGGGTGGCCTGCTCTCTTCACTCATGTTCTAGAATGATCCCTTGCATATGGCCATTTAGGGAGTGGTGAGGGAAAGTCAGGGTCAAGATAAACACAAGGAGGAAGGAGTAGGAGCATTTAGGAAAGACTGTTTCCCTCAACAGCACACAATCAGGTTAAACACAGAGGCAAGTGGGGAGGATTTGGGTGCGCCTCAAGTCCACAAGAGAGGTGGTTAGAGCTTAAAGTTAAAAGCCTTGGTTTTCCAGAATAAAGACTCCCCCAGATCTTAAGGACCCAAACCGTTTGGGGTCTACCTATCTTCACTTGTAACTTAGAATTAACATTTGTCTTGAAAATGCACAACGCAGCCTTTTCTGGAGGATGAGATGTTTAGGAATTTTTCTGCAGTGGTAGACATTAGTGACTCTTTTTGTATATATAGAGCCTTTGAACACCCTTCATCTATTTGGAAGATTCCACTCTGTACAGTTTATTCCTCCTAAGGTAGAAACCAGAAGTCTCTTCCCCAGACTCCCTTATAGCTTTGGTACATTCACGTTAGCAAAAATCTCTCTGCAGGGGTGCCTGGATGGCTCTGTCAGTTAAGTTTCTGACTCTTGGTTTTGGCTCAGGTCATGATTTCATGGTTCGTGAGTTCAAGCCCCACATCGGGGCAGAGCCTGCTTGGGGTTCTCCCTCTCCTTCTTTCTCTGTCCCTCCCCTGCTTGCTCTCTCTGTCTCTCAAAATAAATAAATAAACTTCAAAACAAAATTAATAAAATCTATCTGCAGACGGCCTGTCAATTAGAAGCCAGTGATACCCAAAATGTGGGGTCCCAAAGATTCCGTGCTGTGAGGATGGCACAGATGTATCCAGGATCCAGGGACCGCAGGGGCTGCAGGGGCGGAGTTCCTGGTGGTGTTAGAGGCTGGGGGCCAGTATTGCAAATTATAGTGCTCTTTCTGCGGGTTTCCAGCTGCAGTGGGGTTGCAAAGTGATTTGAGTTTATTCCTGGGGGTGTCACCTTTACTTGGTTTCCACAGTGATAAGAACAGAGCTGCTCATGGAAACTCCTAGAATCAGTAGCTAGTTGTCCCATGAATTTAAGTCCTGAGCTGATCAGACAAGATTCTGCCAGATGTAAGTCCCCAGTTCTATGGCAACACAAAGGAGGGGCATTCTAGCAGCCAAAGGGGTAAAGACAAAAGGGCAGGGAAAGAGGTTTCTAGGTGGAGGCGTGGGGGGCGGGGGGGCAGCAACAAGAGTGAAGAGTAAGCTCCAAACCATCTGGCCAGGAGAAAGGTGAGAACCAGGAATGCAAGCTGGTGGCCTAGAGGGCTTCGCATGGGCTTCGGGCTGTTCTCTTGCGGTCTGTTTTGGTGTTGCATAATTACTGACATGGAAAGTTGTTTACAGTATGTTCTTAAATGATAAAAGCAGGTTACAGAGCAGTAAATGCAATATGAAATGGTTTTTGTGTAGTATAGATGTACATACACATGCATGCATAAATGTGTGTATTATGTGTATGTATGGATAGTTATGGTATATACACACATAAAATACTTAATATTAGGTTGTTATATCACAGGCGACATTTAAAAAGAATCTTTTTAATTACCTAGAGTTGATGATTTGCCTTAAATGAATCTAGATTATTTGTGTAATAAAAATAAAAGTTAGAGAAAAATATCATGTTCCTAAGTTGTCCTCAAACACATGACACTTTATTTCACTGAGGTCTGTTGTTGGATATTGGGTGGTGTTCAGGTTTCCCTATTATAAAAAATGCTGGCTTTAATCAAGTGGCATTTTGTTGGTTTATTCTCTCTCTATTTTTTTTTTTTTTGGAGGTATCTTTGAGGGGCCCCTGGGTGTCTCAGTCACTTAAGTGTCCGGCTTTGGCTCAGGTCATGATCTCATGGTTTGTGGGTTTGAGCCCTGAATTGGTCTCTGTGCTGACAGCTCAGCGCCTGGAGCCTGCTTCAGATTCTGGGTCTCCCTCTCTCTCTCTGCCTCTCCCCACTCACACTCTGTCTCTGACTCTCTCCCTCAAAAATAAACAACAAAATAAAAGAAAGGTATCTTTGATTACTTAAGTGACTTGGTTTGGCTGTTCTATATCTTTTTATAAAATGTCCTTGAATTTCCAGAATAGATGAAGCTCCAAGGTAAACTGGAACTCTAATTTTCTGGACATTCATGAAACAAGATAATACATGCCAAATTGCAAACGGAGCATAAGTGTTGCAAGGTGCTCTCTCCATCCTTAAGAAAAGAGAACACTTAACACAGAAACTAAAGATGAAATACCCAAACTGAAAAGGCTCTTTAAAATAGCAGACATTCTACATTTTCTCACTTGATCATCAAAACAAAACCAAACTAAACCAGAAAGAATATTTCTTTACTACACGTTCGTTTTGCCAACACATTCCTTTATATTAAAAATGAAAAGACCTTAAAATACCCTAACAGATAGCAAAGCCTTGGAGAGCAAGTTTACATGCAGGGCTGGAGATATTCATTAAAATTGTAATTAGACTCACAATTAAATTCATTCACAGTAGAAACTTTGCTTGTAAGTGTTGCTACAGGAAGAAACCTCCGTCTGAAAATTAGTTCAGCAGTCTGAGCGATTTTAATTATGCAGAGTTGATTATCGCTAGAGAAGGAAACCTTTATTGCAGCCACAGAATGAAGACCTTCCCCCCCACACTTTTTTTTTTTTTTTTTGGTTTCCTGAGCTAATATGAGGTCCATATTTTGATATCCAAATGTTTCTCTAGGCAAAGAAAATGTGAGAAAATTTCCACAGCAGGACAGCAGAAATTCCAACATGGTCCCCGGCTAAATAAGATACGCAACCCTACACCCTGCATCTTTTTTTCATTATACGCCTCGATCCTCGTCATTTGGTGAAGGGAAAGGCAAGGAGGCAGAAATAGCATTTATTTGACATTTACTATGTGCCATCCTCTGTGCAGTTTCTTTTCCCAGGTCCCCCCTTTGGATCATTGTTCCATTTCACAGATGGAGAAACTGGTGAAGGGGAGGTGAAGTGAGTGTCCTAGAAGGGGAGCTGCATTTCAGCATTTCTCTTCCTCATTCGGTGCCCGCTCTCACACCCTGTGTTACCCTTCCCGCAGTCACACGCTATCTTAGCAAGTGCTTGCACGCCAGCCCTGCTTTGAGCCGTGAGTCCGGGTGAGGCTGAGGGCAGCACTTCTACAGGCCCAGCCCCACTCCTCACTGTGGCCCAAACCTCAGAGGCTGCAGGACTGTGCTGGGTAGAGTGGAAATGGGGTGGAGGAGGCAGCGGGAAGATTGCCCACGTGATTTGGGAAAGTCACTTTGTCTGTCTGGAGTTCCATTTGTCCTCTGTAAAATGCTTGCTTGGTATGGGAGGCCCTCAGGGCAGCGAGATTCCAGGATTCCCTGATGTAGGAGTGTTGGCAACACTGACTCCATCTTTGGCCTTCCATCTTGTTCGTGCCAGAGCAGTGACCTCCCTTGGGGCTACACGTTCCAGACCCCTTGGAGGTAAATGTGTGCCTTGACGGGAACGCAGGGAGGCTTGTTCTCATCTTTCCTACAGTTATTCAGATATCTAGTAGAGATGACATAGTTTCTGCCCCTCCCCCGCTCTGGCACACGGATGGCACCATGAGGTCTGTTACATATTAAACTCTTTGACCTCACTACAGTGACTTCTGCACCTCCCCTTGTTCTACAAAATCTGTGGACTAAGTTCCTGACTTTGGGGAGAATAGCTGGATTGTCACCTGCCCCACCCCCTCGGTCCGTAAGTTAACTTGAAAAACTTTTTGAATCTTTTATTTATTTTTAAGAGAAAGGGTGCAAGTGGGGTGCAAGTGGGGGAGGAAGAGAGTAGAGAGAGAGGGACGGAAGATCTGAAGTGGGCTCTGTGCCGACAGCAGCAAGCCGGACGCGGGGCTCAAATTCACGAACCTTGAGATCGTGACCTGAGCCGAAGTCGGACACTCAACCGATTGAGCCACCCAGGCGCCCCAGTAAGTTATCTTAAGTAAAACTCTGTAAATGGAATGGAGTTGCCTGCTTCGTTTTCAGGTCTCAAAGTGACTTCTCAGTTTGGAAGATACTTTATGGTCCCTCCTCCACCTTCTAATATGTGTCCGTTGAACTTTCAAAGCAACCGCAGGCAGAATCTTGCTGAAACTCGAGTGCCTCTCCTCCAGAGCCCAAAGCCCTGCGGAGTGCTCCTATTTCTAAAAATAGGCTGGCTCAGTCTGTAGAGCATGCAGTTCCTGATCTCAGGATCCTGAGTTCAAGCCTCACTTTGGGCATAGAGCTTACTTAAAAAAAATATTTATGAAAGTGTGAAGCAGTAGAGAGGAGGAAGTTTAATGAACCCTCATATACCCATTAGGTGGATTTAACAACTGTTTACATTTCCCACATATACCCACCACATTGGTTGTAAGTATAACGTTGTGCTGAAATCTAAAGGAAATTACAGACACAGTATCATTTCAACCACAAATACTTCAGCATACACCTCTAAAAAGCAAAGGTCATTTTTCTACATAATAGTCACAGAATTTTCACACCTAATATAATTAATAATAATTTCTTCAGATCATCAAATAGCCAGTTCACTCTCAGATTTCTCTAATTGCCCCCAGATATTACAGCTGGTTTGTTTCAAGGAGGATCCCATCAATGCCCCTACATTACATTGTTTCTTGTGTTTCTTAAGTCGTTTTTAATCTCGTATAGTCTCCCTCTATTTTTTTTTCCCCAGGACATTGACTTGTGGAGGAGTTTCAGGAAACTGGGGCTCATTGTCCGCTTGAAAGTTTCTCTTTCTGAATTGTCTGATTGCTTCCTCATGGTGTTAGCTTTCTTGTTCTGCTCTAAGTCCTGCCTAAGCTGAAAATTAGAACTAAACACTGAGTGGATCCAAGATCAACATTTTGTCGAGAACATGTCATGGACGATGCTGTGTCCTGCATATTTAATCACTTCAGGAGACAAGTGAGGCAGTGGTAGCTTGGCCCCACCTCTGGAAAGTTACATTCCCTTTGTCACCAGCTTGTAGCCTGTGAGTGATACTTTGCCATCAGGTCAATACCGAATTCCCCATCAATCTTTCGGCTACACGTCTTAGCATCATTGATAATCCTTGCCCTTATCAGCTGACCAATGGTGATTATCCAATTCTGTATTTCCTTTTGATTTATTAGCTGACATTGTTCCATGCAAAAGTGTTTTCTGGAAACTCATCTTGACAAAAGCATGGTCTAGAACCCCAAGGCTGGGCTCCTTGGCTTCTTGCATTAAGTCTTAAACTGGGTTTTAACTTAATTGGCCTTAATTTGGATTTGAGAAGAATGTTTCTCAGGATTGCTGGATTCAGGATCCCTGTTTCCATAAGCTTGGCTTCCAAGGAAACAAAGGCAAGCCTGGCTCATATAATTGGAAGAATTTCCTTTTTCTCTTGAAAACCAAAGAAACACTAGGAAACAGGCAATGCAGTGCCTGCAGAATATTTTGAAAGTATACATTGTCAACGAAGCTCACATAGAATTGTAAAAAATTGTCTTCCCCAGAACAACTTTCTTCTTCAAGTTGAACTGTTAACTTCTGACATACCACATGCAGATGTGTTAGCCATATTCTTAGGAGACACAGACTAAATCAGCTTGTCTCTGCCATCTTTGATGTTAGCTGGAGGCTGTCTTCTTGTCTTTTCCTTGTGAGTTATAGGCATCTTGCCTCACTCTGCCCCAAAGCTCCAAAAGATGTGAAAATTTATAGGCAACCAGGGCTTGAGTCTGTGGCCCATGATGATATGAATTCCAACCTTTCAGAGCTTCCATGAAACAACCAGTGGGAAAGACAAAAACTTCTGTAAAGTGGTGCATATGTAGGACATCAATTCAGTGGATGCCTCTGCTTGATTGATGATGTGCAAGCAAGAAATCAGCGAGACCATGTATTCCTGAATTATCTGGGCTTCAGACCTCCAAATCTTGAATGGAGAGCCTAGATTGAACTCTGAGATATACTCTGAAGGTCAGAAGGAAAATAGAACTTTGATACAACCAAAGAATCTTTGAAGGGGTGCCACATAAACTGTTCAGTGCATTCTCTGAGATGGTGTGGCTTGAAGTTAGGCAGATCTGAGGTTCCAATTTCCAACCTTTACCAGCTGGGTCAATTTATTAGCCTTTAAAAGGTGAGTTGCTTCATTTGTCTGTAGCTGGAGCCCCATGTGAGCAAAAGTTGGAACTCAGAGATGTCTTTGTGTATCTGATGAAATCATGGGCCTGTCATGCTAGGAATCACTTGGCATGAGGCATTTTGGCCCAAGGAAAATGAGAGCAGAGGGTTTTACAGATGCTTGAGTATGGAGAAGGGAAAGTGAGGTTTATAAGGAGTCTGGGTCAGATGAGTCTTTAAGCTTAGCCTCAAGGCTGTGTCTAATCTCAAGGTGGCAGTGGTCACAAATTGAAGGGGATGCTTGCACTGTGGCTCTGAAGGTTCATTTTGGTGCCCAGGAGTCAAAGTGAGACACACGGGGTGGACCTCCGTGGTCCTTACCCACACTCTGCATGGAGCTCAGCATGCTCACAATATAGTGAGGACAACAGAAAACAAGTCCTTTTCTTTTCTTTTCTTTTCTTTTCTTTTCTTTTCTTTTCTTTTCTTCTTTTCCTTTCCCTTTCTTTTCTTTTCCTTTCCTTTCTTTTCTTTTCTTTCTTTCTTTCTTTTTTCTTTTTTTTTGCAATTTAAGGTCTGATGACTTTGGGAGCCTCATAGGGTGAGATGCTTGTTAGGATTACCAGTTTTCTTGTGGAGAGAGCCAGTAGACGGGAACTGAGGTGAGTTCCCAACTTCAAGGGTTTTCATGGGCAACAGGCCTCATGGAGTAAGTGCCCAGAGCTTGAGAAGGGTGGCTGTGAGTCAGGTGAAGCACTCCTGCATCTTAGAGATCCTGTAGAAAGGATGCAGGGAGCCTGCAAGATTTATATTTCAAGTGTTAATGTTGGTTTGAACCTACTGCATTTACAGACTTGTGTGATAATCTTGCTAGGGCTAGATTTAGAGGAGTTAGCCCTACTGCAAAGAATTGCCTTCGGGCTGAAATAAAGAAAGTGTGTAACACAATACTTGGCACAAAGCAGCAGTTTCAGAACTGTTAGCTCCCTCATGTTTTATTTTTATCCCCATCTCCATGGAGATACATAAGGTCTTCTTTTGAGGTCTAACTTCTGGGTAAGTATTGTCATTGTTATGTTCATTGGTTTATTTATTTTGCTGAGTTTTCTATACAAGAACACATTTTCTCATTGCCCTTTTGATTCCTTTCCACTGTTCTTAGAAACAATGGCAATAACAACCAAACATGGGTGGCCTTCCATTAAAATCCCACAACTGTAAATGGAACTGGTAAAAAAAGAAAAAAAAAAGGACAGGTCCAAATTAAAGCGATAAATGTATTCCCGTATTCTTGTTAATGCACAGATATCCAACCTGCATAACTTTTTCTTCTAGTCATGCAAGAGGCAAAGATAATTTAGAAACACTCATGCTCTCTTTGTCACGCTATTGACAAAAAGGCTCAGAGAAAACATAATACACCCTTGTTGAAAATAAACATGAAAAAGCCCTTAAGACATGCAAAGGAAGGTCTATAATTTAGAGCAAATTTTTTAGCCTGAATAAATCACATCTGTTATTTCCTTAGTGCCAAAGAAAGGCTAGGCTGTTCCTGGAACAGGGCGATTCCTTCTACATATGTTTCCCAAAGGGCCTTGATGATGTCAGGAAGTAGTACCCTCTGTGATATGGTCAGGCAGAAACTGGCCAGTAATATCAATTATGGAAAAGGATCATTTCTTATGGATCTGAGTCCAGTCATTTGGCTTGAATGATACAACTGAATCTCCTGAAAACACATTACAAATATAGTTTCAGAATTTTAGTAAGTTCTCTCTTATTTAGAATCTCTCATGTCTTCTTCCCATCCCCTGCTGTCCTTTAGAGGCAGATTCCATCACCTCCCACCATCTCCAGTGGACTTTACCACCCATTTTCCATGATGCTTCTGCACTCTGTATTTACTTCTGTTGGGGCATCTGTCAGGCATGTTACAGATGCACCCCAACTTACCGTGATTCGACTTGTAATTTTTAAAAATATTTTTTTGTTTTCAGGCAGGTGCAAGCAGGGGAGGGGCAGACAGAGGGGGACAGAGGATCCAAAGTGGGCTCTGTGCTGACAGGCTGTCAGCAGCAAGCCCCACGTGGGGCTTGAACTCATGAACTGAGAGATCAGGACCTGAGCCACAGTCAGACGCTCAGATGACTGAGCCACCCAGGTGCCCCTTGACTTATAATTTTTCGACTTTATCATGGTGTGAAAGCTACGCCCAGTGGAAACCATACTTCAGATTTTGAATCTGATCTTTTCCTGGGCTAGTGACATGCAGTGCATGCTCTCTTGTGATGCTGGGCAGAGGCAGCCACACGATCACGAGGGTCAGCTGGATCCTACACTGACAACCATTCTGTGCCCATGCAACCATTCTGTTTTTCACTTTCATACAGTATTCAATAAATGATATGAACTGTTCAACACGGTGTTATCAGATAGGCTTTGTGTTAGATGATTTTGCCTCACTATGGGCTAATGTAAGTGCTCTGAGCATGTTTGAGGTAGGCTAGGCTAAGCTATGATGTTCAGTAGGTTAGATGTAGTAAACGCATTGTCGACTTATGATATTTTCAACTTACAGTAGGTTTATCAGGATATAACCCCATCATAAGTCAAAGAAGAGCTGCATGGATTTTTGTTTTTATGACTGTGTCTCTCACTAAAGAGTTACTTCCTTGAGGGACATCTGGGTGGCTCAGTTGGTTAGGAGTCCGACTCAGGCTCAGATCACGATCTCGTGGTTTGTGGGTTCAAGCCCCATGTCAGACTCTGTGCTGACAGCTCAGAGCCTGGAGCCTTGTTTCAGATTCTGTGTCTCCCTCTCCCTGCCCCTCCCTCACTTGCACTCTGTCTCTCTCTCCCTCTAAAAAATAAAGAAACATTAAAAAAAGAGTTATTTCCTTGAGGAGAGGGCCTCATTTTTCTATTATTTTGCCCCCAGAAATGAACTCAGTTCCTACCTGCAGCATAATGTTCAATGAATATTTGCTGGAGGGGTTCATAGAGTCTTGGGTTTGGAAGGAAACCTTTTGGTCATTTTAGGAAACAGAATAGTGGAGCAGATAACATCCGAGCCATGCCCTCCCCTCATTTAGCAGAGGGAGGCGTGGGACTGGATCAGGATCGCACAGTGAGCTAGAGGCAAGCGGAAGCCAGAATTCAGAAGTCCCATATCAGTTCACGGACATAACATTCTGTGGAACATTTGGATGTTATCAGTTACTTTGAGAAAACAAATGGGCTGTATATTCCAGTTAGTTGGCCAGCTTTATTCGTTGTAAAACTTCCTTGTGATGTTTCTAGACTGAGCTATGGTTTATAGCGCTTCATAAACATATTTCCTCATGAACCCTTTCCTCATGTACCGTCTCACTGAACTGACGTTCCCCAAAATGCACTTTGGAAAACACAGTTGTGGTAGGCAGAATAATGCCCCCTCCCAAATGTTCAAGTTATAGAACCTATATATATGTTAGGTTACAAGGTTATAGAACCTGTAGGCACGTTACGTTACAAAACAAAGGGGAATTTAAGGTATTGGATGGAATTAAATTTACAAATCAGCTGATCTTCAGCCAGGGAGATTATCCTGGGCTATTGGGGTGGATCCAACATAATCAGATCCTTAAAAGTGGAAGAGGGAGACAGAAGAGGAGGTCAGAGTGATGCATTGTGGGAAGTAGTCACTGAGCCATTGCTGGCTTTGAAGTTTCAGGAAGGGACCAGGAGCCAAGGAATGCAGGTGGCCTTTAGAAGCTGGAAAGCATGGAATGGATTATCCCTTAGAATCTTGAGAATGAAAATGTAGTGCTGCTGCGTAGTGGCTATCATCATTGTAGCCAAGTCTATAGCCGAACTATGCCAGACTTCTGACCTCCAGAACTATTAGGTAATAAATTTGTGTTCTTTCAAGCCACTAAGAGTGTGGTAATCTGTTATAGCAGCAATAGAAATTTAACGCAATTTTGCTGATGTCGTAAACTGCATGTTTAACATGCTCCCAGATAAGCTTGGAAATTGTTTATATTCATGAATATATTGTTTGTATTGATGTCTCTATGGTGAGTTGGAATGATTCGCCTAATTGGCTGCAAACTGATCCCAAAAAACCATATTTTATTCAATTTTTATAACTTTTGCTAAATTCAATTTTTTTGGAAGAAAGGAACTAGGTCCAGCTACACTCTAAGGGAGGAAATGACCAACCACCTGAGTACCAAGAGACAGGGATCATTGGGAGTCATTCTAGAAGCTGCCTACTGTAGACAGAAAGGGATTAGTGGATTTGTTTTTCAAGTTTATATTTCTATTCTTACCAGTGAGTTTGAAAGTTTCTTAAAGTTCTACTACAGCTGAGGTGACCATGTAAGTTATTATCCAAGCCAGAAATCTTTTGAGATAATGGAATGCACAGTGCTGTAAACAACCACACTGGGATAGTCAGTATAGACTGTCCCCAGAACTGCAGATGTACGGTACCCCCAGTTGAAGGTCACATTTCTGGGCCTCTTTCTTAGCCATTAGCATAATACCAACACATAACAAATATTTAGCACATTCCTGCTTATGGAATGGCAAAATGATTCGAAGATACACAAGGGCACTAGGGCCACTAAATGTACGGTTCTTACATGCCAGTCTTATTAGGGAGGCTAAGAAACCCTCCTACCCTATTTAATCTAACTTTATTTTTTATCTTTTATTTTTTAATGTTATTTATTTATATATTTATTTTAATGTGTATTTATTTATGTATTTATTTGAGAGAGAGAGAGAGACAGAGTGTGAGCAGGGGAGGGGCAGAGAGAGGGAGACGCAGAGAATTCAAAGCAGCTCCGGGCTCAGAGCTGTCAGCTCAGAGCCCAAAGTGGGGCTCGAACCCACAAACCATGAGATCATGACCTGAGCCGAAGTTGGACGTTCAACTGACTGAGCCACCCAGGGGCCCTTAATCCTACTTTTTAGTTAAAAAATAAATCTATGACAACAGAGATTACACTCTAGGAATAAATACCGAGAGAAGGGTGAGTGTTGGATTACAGAGGTATTGGCTTTAGCATTTGCTCTCATGAATACAAGGACATACAGTGTATGGTGAGGACCAGCTGGGTCTTTAGCATCATAGACTTGGGAGTTAGGACAAAAAAAAAAAAAAAAAAAAAAAAAGGAAAACATTGTTTTTTTTTTGTCTTGTGATGAGAGCTTCTAGGATTTCCTCTCTTAGCAACCTTCATGAAATATGCCATACGGCAGGGTTAACTATAGTCGTCATGCTGGACATTACATTTCCAGTACTTACTTACCTTGTAACTGGAAGTTTGTGTCTTTTGATCACCTTCATTTAATTCTCCCAGCCCTATCTGTTCTAGAATATATTTAAGATATGTATGTTGCTACATAATCTGAGGTTTACCAGAGTCCTTAACAAAGTCTATTAGAATTCCTAAACTTACAGTAATTTATCATTTTAACTGTCAGAGATAGTAGAAACTGAAAGCCATAACCAATTGAAGACAATGCTGATACGCCACGGATGAAAACAGTTGGTCCTTTCAAATTACAGGAATTTCAATTATTTACATAAGTTCTTTCAGAGAACTTTCTTTCTCTGAAAGAACTTATAAGTTTTGTACCCAGATGGCATGAGAGAGTAATAAATTCAAGTTTTAGGTACAAAAATGTTGCCATTTCTGGTTTATAAAAAACAAGTTTTTGTAATCTTTAAATAACTCATAGTTACTAATAATTAATTCTTAATTATACATGAACATGGGGTTTTAAACAATTTTGCCTCTTAGAGAAGAAATCTGAATTTCAAATAAACATGGAATAATTCTTTAGTGTCAGTATGTCCCATGCAATATTTGGGACACACTTAAACTAAAAACTATTCTGTATTTATCTGAAATTTAATTTTAACTGGAAGATCTCTTGGTTAATTTTATTCCTAGGAATTTTATTCTTTTTGATGCTATTATAAATGGAATTGTTTTCTTAATTTCCTTTCCAGATTATCCATTGTTAGTAGATAGAAACATAACTGATTTTTGTATGTTTACTTTGCATCCAGCAATTTTTTTGTGGAACCTTTGGGGTTTTCTAATTATAAGATCATGTCATCTGAAAACAGAGGCTATTTTACTTCTTCCTTTCCAGTTTGCATATCTTTTATTCCTTTTTTTTGCTTAACGGTGCTGGCTGAGACTTCCCGTAGTATGTTGAATAGCAGGGACAAAATATTCTTCTGTATCTTATTCCTGATCTTGGAGGAAAAGATTTTACGACTGAGTGTGATGTTAGCTATGGGTTTTCATACATGGCTTTTATAATTTTGAAGTAGTTTCTTTCTGTGCCTAGTTTACTGAGTGTTTTTTTTTCTTTTTTATCATGAAAAGGTGTTGAATTTTGTCAAATGCTTTTTCCTCCCCCCTTTTCTGTTAATGTGGTGTATTACATTTATTGGTTTTAATACATTGAACCATTCTTGCATTCCAGGAATAAATCCCATTTGGTTATGGTCTATAGTCTTTTAAATGTCTGTTAACTTCTATTTGCTAGTATTTTGTTGAGGAATTTTGCATTAATATTCATCAGGGATATTGGTTTATAGTTTTTTTTTCTTTCTGGGAGTATCTTTGGCTCTGGTACAGGGTAATGCTGGCCTTGTAAGAGAGTTTGGAAGCATTCCTTCCTCTTTAATTTTTTGGGAGAGTTTGAAGAGGATTGGTGTTAATTTTTCTTTAGATGTTTGGCTAGAATTCATCAGTGAAGCCATCTGGTCCTGAGCTTTTCTTTGTTGGAAGGTATTTGGTTACTAGTTCAATTTCCTTATTCATTATAAGTCTGTTCAGATTTTCTATTTCTTCATGATTTAGTCTGGTAGGTTGTGTGTTTCTAGGACATTGTCCGTTTCATCTAGGTTATCAAAACTGTTGGTATACAATTGTTCATGGTATTCTCTGATAATTTTTTATTTCTATAAAATTGGTTGAAAGGTCCTGTCCTTCATTTCTGATTTGAGTCTTCTATTTTTCTTAAACTAGCTAAAGTTTTGTAATTTTGTTAATCATTTTGAAGAATCCACTATTCATTCTGTTGTCTTTTCCTTTTGTTTTTCTATTCTTTTATTCCACTGATTTCTGCTCTAACCCTTATTATTTTCTTCCTTCTGCTAGTTTTGGGTTTAGTTCTTCTTTTCCTAGTTCTGAGATCATTCCTCTATTTTAATGCACACACATATACAGCTATAAATTTCCCTCTTAGCACTGCTTTGGGTGTCATGTATTTTTATTTGCTAAATATGGCAACTCTACCTATAAAGAACTGTGGCTTCTGTCTTATGTGTACTCCCTCTTATACCCACTTCCTCACTCTGGTAAAACCAGCTGCCTGGCCGTGAGCTGCACTCTAGAAGTCACACAAGGACTAAGGGAGGTCCCAGTGCAACAACTAATGAGAAACCAACTCTTGTCAACAACTACCTGAATGAGCTTAAAAACAGATCAGGGTGCATGTGTCCCTTCAAAACAGCACACTTGTATCCCTTGGATAAATGCCTAGTAGTGCAATTGCTGGGTCATAGGGTAGTTCGATTTTTAGTTTTTTGAGGAACCTCCAAACTGTTTTCCAGAGTGGCTGCACCAGCTTGCATTCCCACCAACAATGCAAAAGAGATCCTCTTTCTCTGCATCCTCACCAACATCTGTTGTTGCCTGAGTTGTTAAT
>NC_064811.1:12732947-12802121 GCF_023721935.1 Panthera uncia | reverse complement strand
GAGAAAGAGGATCTCTTTTGCATTGTTGGTGGGAATGCAAAAGAGATCCTCTTTCTCTGCATCCTCACCAACATCTGTTGTTGCCTGAGTTGTTAATGTTAGCCATTCTGACAGGTGTAAGGTGGTATCTCATTGTGGTTTTGATTTGTATTTCCCTGATGATGAGTGATGTTGAGCATTTTTTTCATGTGTCAGTTGGCCATCTGGATGTTTTCATTGGAGAAGTGTCTATTCATGTCTTTTGCCCATTTCTTCACCCAATGTTTATAGCCAAAGTATGGAAAGAGCCCAAATGTCCATCGATGGATGAATGGATAAAGAAGATGTGGTATATATATACACAATGGAGTATTACTTGGCAATCAAAAAGAATGAAATCTTGCCATTTGCAACTACATGGATGGAACTGGAGGGTATTAAGCTAAACGAAATTAGTCAGTCAGAGAAAGACAAATATCATATGACTTCACTCATATGAGGACTTTAAGAGACAAAACAGATGAACATAAGGGAAGGGAAGCAAAAATAATATAAAAACAGGGAGGGGGACAAAACATAACAGACCCTTAAATATGGAGAACAAATAGAGGGTTCCTGGAGGGGGTGTGGGAGGGGGGATGGGCTAAATGGGTAAAAGGCATTAAGGAATCTACTCCTGAAATCATTGCTGTAATATACACTAACTAATTTGGGTGTAAATTAAAAAAAAAAAACAAAGACGGATCAGCCTCTCAGTTGAGTTTTGAGATTACTTCAAACCTGGCCCACACCTTGACTACAACCTTGTAAGAGATCCGAGCCAGAGGAACTTGCTGAGCCAAGGCTGAGCCCTGACCCGCAGAAATTATGCGATAGTAAATGTTTGTTGCATTAAGCCACTAAATTTTAAGATAATTTGTTATGTGGCAGTAGGTAACTAACTGACACAGTGTCTTAACATTTTCTTAAGGTTTACCAAGATAGTCTACATGACTTTACTTTCCTATATATATTTTTACAACCTTGAGAAATGTACCTTGCACATACATCTGGTAGGTGGGTTACTCAGGGACACAATTAGAGAATCTGGCATAAAAATAGGTCATTTAAATGACAGTCTAGATACAATAAAAATGCCTTGTGAGGAGGCATTTTATTGGTAATAAAACAAATAAAGCTATGCGTTTTGTTGGAACTGCTGGAGAGGGTACTCCTGAGAGATTCAGTAAGCAGAAAATAAAAGTAAAACAGACGGTATTTATGGTGTCTGTTTAGTGTGCTCTTTTCATTTTAGTGAACATAATACAGAGCTTATGTAACATAATTTTTAAATCCTGTGTATATTGATTAAACTAATTATGGTGCATTCATCAATGGAAGACTCTAGTCCTTCAAGATAAGGGTCCAGAGATCTATCAATAGGATGGACATTTGTTCACAGTAAAACATCAGGTAAAAAGGTGGGTTGCTTGCAAATGTTTGCTATTATAAACAATACTGTGTGGTGGTTCAGTTGGTTAAGTGTCCGACTTCAGCTCAGGTCATGATCTCATGGCTCGTGGGTTTGAACCCCTCACCAGGCTCTGTGCTAACAGCTCAGAGCCTGGATCCTGCTTCGGATTCTGTGTCTCCCTATCTCTTTGTCCCTCCCCCACTGATGCTCTGTCCCTCTCTCTCACTTGAAAATAAATAAATAAACATTAAAAAAATTAATAAACAATACTGTGATGAACATCTCTGTAGGAAAATCTCTGCACACATCCACGATTTTATTAGTCTTGGTTCTCTAGAGAAACAGAACCAACAGGAAATACACATATATTTATTGTAAGCAATTCTCTCATGTGGTTATGGGGGCTGGGAAGTCCAAGATCTGCAGGTAGTAAACTGAGGACTAGGAGACTGATACAGTTCCAGTCTAGGTCCAAAGGCCTGAGAACCAGGACAGCCAAAGGTGTTCTAGAGTCTGAGTCTGAAGGCAGGTGGAGACTGATGTCCCAGCTCAGAGACAGACAGACAGAGAGAAAGAATTCTTTTTTTTTTTTTTTTTTTTTTTTAATTTTTAACATTTATTTGAGAGAGAGAGAGAGAGAGACCTAGCATGAGTGGGGGAGGGACAGAGAGAGGGAGACAGAGGATCTGAAGCAGGCCTTGTGTTGTGAGTGGAGAGCCCGATGTGGGGCTCAAACCCCTGAACCATGAGATCATGACCTGAGCTGAAATCAAGAGTTGGACGTTTAACCGACTGAGCCGCCCAAAGAATGAATTCTTTCTTATTCCGCCTTTTATTCTATTCAGGTCTTCAACTGACTGAATAAGGCTCACCCAACTGGGGAGAACAACCTACTCTACTTAGTCTAAGAATTCAAAAGTTAATCTCATCCAGAAGCACCCTCACAGACACACTCCGAAATAAAGTTTCAACTAATATCTGGGCACCCTGTGGTTCAGTCAGGTTGACACCCCCAAATGTAGCCATCACAGTGGTTATTTACCTAGAATGAATCGTTAGGAGTAAAATTGCTAGATTCAGTGTATGCCACTTTTTAAGGCTTGTGTTTTGGTTCAATCCGTTTCTGATCATTCCAGGTGACCATGCTAACGGGTTTTATCCTTGTCTCCAGTGTCTACTTGAACGTTTGCACATTGCTAATGTGGGCCACATAGGAGGGACTCATCAAGCCTCTTGCCTCCAACCTCCCTACTCACTTCTCTCATGGAGTGGTTTACTGGCTAAGTCTCCATCATTCTACTGCTCTGTTAAATCTATTTCTAGGTGCTAGGTGGTCTTTTTTTTTTTTTTTTAAGATATTATGTTACTGACAGGTTCTGCATGAAATATATGTTTACCAGATACTCTTCTTTGGCTAAAAATCTGCCAATTTTTCCTTGTGCGTGTGTAAAAACAGAACGTAACTGTTTATCTTCAGAGGGAAACTAACCTGACTTTATCTGTAACTTAATTACCATGACGTCCCACGTGTGGTCTGCAGAGCTGCATAAATTAATAACGCTGTAATTGTGGAGTTCACATACCAGGAATCCTTACTGCCCTCTCTAGAGAGCCAGGCTAGCAAACAGGCTTTGCATTCACATGTATTCTCTGAGCGGACTTTTTTTTTTTTCCCCTCCCTGAACATTTCCACCCCTTCCCTGCCCCCCCCCTTTTTTTATGTCCCTTTTACTCTCCTTGGAAGCAGTCTGTGGCATGCTTATAGCCACTGCCTCTCCTCTGGGTGGCTATTGAAATATCCCCCTAATATTTCTCCATTATAATGCGAGCCGTCAATAGCACAATGCCTTGTTGGCCTGCCTTTCCAGGACAAAGTACGGAGCGATTCCATTACTCTGGCATCCATCAGGACAATAAGCCACAAATCTTTTTCAGTGCAGCTCCAGACGTGGCTGCCTTTGGGCTGGAAGGCAGGGAGAGGCAGGAATGTTTCCCCAGCGTGGAGAGAAATCAAACGCGTGTATTCTGGTTTCTTCTGCATGTGCTCTTTGGAATGAGTCACCGCGTACTTTTAACGAGATTGGAAGGAGGGAAAAGTTTTCTTTGGTGAAATGATTCAGTCAGAGAGATTGCAGGAGTCCACTGGGGACAAGATTCCAATATGTGCTTAATTTTCTTTGGAGGATTTGCTAATGATTGGTGGGAGCCCCAGTTCCTATTTATTACTTACTTTTCTTAATAATGAAAAAGAGACCATATGCTGGGTGTGCAGCTTGCTGATAAACTCACTTAGAGCAATGACTGGCAAGTGTGTGTATTTTGTACGCTGTGCTATTAAGGGGGGAAATCCTAAACTCTATTAAGAAATTTGCCGCCTTTGAAGCTGGTACCACTTGGCCTTCAAGGTTTATGCTAATATCAGCTAAACATGTGAGGCGTTAAGTGTTTTATTTTTTAGAAGAATTTTGAACATTTCTTACCTCACTAGGAACATCAGAATAAATTCCAGATGGATTAAAGAGTTAAATATTTAAAAACCTTAACTGTTAGACAATCTGGAAGAAAATAGATGTGAATATTTATCAAGCCTCCTGAGGGGGAGAGTTCTCTAAGCTTAGAATTGATGGAATAAATCACTAAGGATGTGATTGATAGATGTGACTACATAAAAATTTAAAACTTTTATACATCAAAAAAAAAATCACCAAGATTAAAAAGCAATCAACAAAACTAGAGATGATGCTGTAGGAAGTTTGACAAAGGGTAACTTCTTGTAATAAATGTAAAACTCATATGAATTCAATAACACAAATACCAGGACCCCAGGAAATACACGGAGAAAGGATATAAATAGGCAAAACACAAATATCAAGTATGTTGGTAAATGATGGCACACATTTTTTTTTTAAAACTTCCCTGAGTAACCAAATAAATGCAAATGAAAACAATAGTGAGGGCTTATTTTCCCCTTTCAAAAATTCCCCATCCAAACAGCTGGTGTTTAAAACAAAATAATGGTCCCTAATGTTGATAAGGTGTAGTAAAATAATCACTTTTATTCATTGATTAAGAGAAAGTTAACAGATAACATCCAGCTTTAAAAAAAATCCCTTAAAATAAAAATTTATATTGCAAATAATTGGTGGGCTGACTTTACGTGATGAGACTTCAGAGTGGTTTAAAAAATGTCTGTTTTTCAATTTTTTTCCTACTTTAAATTTTTTTTAATATTTATTTATTTTTTGAGAGAGAGAGAGAGAGTGTGGGAGCGAGCATGAGTGGGGGAAGGGCAGAGACAGAGGGAGACACAGAATCCGAAGAAGGCTCCAGGCACAGAGCCCCATGTGGGGCTCAAACCCATGAACTGCGAGATCATGACCTGAGCCGAAGTCAGACACTTAACTGACTGAGCCACCCAGGTGCCCCTACATTTTATAGAACATCGTCATATATTGCTTTTACTCTAAAGGAAGTCATAGTTTCATCAACTTCAGCTCTGTGATGCCATGGAACCCTCAAACAGCTTTTTTTTTTTTTTTTTTTTTTTGTGAATGCCAGTTCTAATGCAGTTATATCATTTTTTCTTTCTTAGACTCAAAGCTCTAGATCATTCTATGCATTGTACTATAACCCTCCTTTCTTACCATCACTATGGACAATCTTTGCTGACAATTAATAGTCACACCCAAGAAAGAAAGAACACAAAGAGCCTTATGTTAGTTTAGATCAACTTATTCTGCCAAATATATAGGAGGAAACTGGGTTTTAGAGATGATTGAATTTTGAAATCAAGGGTAAGAAATTGTGTGTAAGAAGGGTAGTCAGTTTTTTTGTTTCGTTTTGTTTTAATAGTGAAGGCAATAGGTAGTCATTGAGAGATTCTGTTCGAGGAAGTGATACCATCTTACCGGGTGGTAGAAAAAAATTTGTGCCACCTTTGTAGAGGGAGAATTAGGGGAAGGAGCCAAAAGCTTCTTTGATTTTCCCTGAACCCTCCTTCTGACCCTATTGCTGTCTTCGAACCTCCTTTTGACAGTTTTTACTCTTTTTATCACCATCTGGAGCTCTCCTTCCTGATCTGTACCTTGCTCTCTTTGTAGGCACACTGGTCCTCCTTCCCAGGGGAGTGAGTTTCCATTCATCTTAAGTCCCATTTACCCCAGAGACTTCCCCTGCGTGCATTGAGAAGCCCCTGCCTTTCTTCCTCAGTGTCCACACTTCTCGTTCATACTGCCGGCCATCTGCCTGTGGCATTCAGAGCTTTAGTTTTCTCTAAGAGAGAGAAGAGGTCGTCTGCAGGTGAGGAAATGATGGCCCAGAGAGGGGTGTGAAAGAGCAAGTTGGCATCCAAGATGGTTCTAGAACCCAGCTGCTATGGACTGAATTCTTGTGTTCCTCCACAATCCACACATCGAAGCCTAGTCCCCAGTGTGACATTATTTGGAAGCAGGGCTTTTGGGAACTAATTAGGTCATGCGGGTGGAGCCCTCATGAAAGAGATTAGCGCCCTTAAAAGAAAAGTCAGAAGAGACATGGTTACTCTCTATGCCTTGTGAGGAAGATGGCTATTTGCAAACCAGGAAGAGTTCTTACCAGAACCTGCCCATGCTGGCACACTGATCTCAAACTTCCAGCTTCTAGAACTGTTATAAATCCATGTCTAAGTCCTGTGGTCTGCAGTATTTATCGTAGCAGCCTGAACTGACCAAAACACCAGGTCTCCTGGACCCTCCTTTGGAATCCTTTCCCCTGCCCTGCTGTTGGTGGGCTATGGCATTCTAAGAGTTTGGTGTGTATCTTGGCTGTCTTTTCTTTTTGAGGGACAATTTGAAGGCAGAATTTGGTGGTTTCTTTTTTATATTATTCTTTCCAATGCTTGACAAGATGCCGAAGAAATGATGATTTAGATTCTAGGTTAGCCTTTTATACTGGATCAGTATTTAAGAGCTAGAGTCACTACTTCATTCTTAACCAAGGATGTTTTTGATAGACAATAGTATGGTTATTGTTGTTTTGGGTTAATTATTTTACAACTTCCAATTGCATTTTACCAGCCAAAGAGAAGATGACTGGCATAATAGGAACTGACTGCTGAAGAAATGCAACCTAGCTCTTTATTATTTTTCAAACTATGATCCTGAATCTTCCTTTCCTTTAACCATGCGAAGAAGACAGTAGGAAGAAAGCTTGTGTGATGCTTACAAAACAGCATATTACCTAAAGAGCATTATTTAAATAAGATATTCCCTTTTGCCAAGCGTTTTAAAAAACATTCAGCGACTTGATGGAGATGTTAAAAAGAGGAAAGAGAAAAATGCCAATCTATAAACAGATTTCAAACACCCTAAGCAGTATACTTCTTTCCCTCCCCACCCCCAACTATTTTATTCTCTTTTACCCCCTCAATTTTCCCTGGGCATTGAAAAAGGAATTACTCCCACAATACTTTGCAACGGATACATATGAGCTATTCTGAAGTATATTTCAGGTGGTCTATAAATAGCCCACTGGAGCAGCATGGTGCTGCTGCTGGGAGACAGGTCAGGAAGGCAAAATCCAGAAATTAACAAAGCCTGTCAGAATGTTTCAGGGGGAGAAGTTTGATCCATTTAGGCCTTGTGGTCTTTCATGTTGGACCTGACTGTTGGGGTTTGCTGGTGTGGCTGTTGGGGCTCGCTGGATGCCTGACTTATGATCACAGATGGTTTCTCTGGATGTGGAAGACTGGATCTTAGTGCTGCCACATGACCTTGGGCATGTAAGCCACAGTTTCTTCACGTGGCAAACGTACACACTTGCATCAAAAGATTGTTCCAAAGTCTAAACCAGATGAAATGGAACTATATAGTGATACACCCAGCACATAGAAAGAAATTCTCAACAGATCTTGGCCTAATGAGGCCTCATACCTAGTGGGAATGCGTGGTCTTTGGACTCAAGAGTCTTGGATGCAAATCTTGCTCCCTCTCATTTACTCAAGGGGTAAACCAGAGTAAGTTACTTAATATTTTTCTGGACTCAGTTTCCTCATCTATAAAATAATGATAGCAAGTTGATGACATAATGATGCTAAGGGTTCAACTTTATTTATTAAAGAAATGTTAAGTTCATAGTGTCAACTAAGTACTGTTCTGGGCTCTGGGGATAAAATAGTGTGTACAACTTATTCCTTGACCTTAAGGTGCTCAGATACTCACTCTGGGGGCAGATAATTGCAATATACATATTGCACCAACTATAATTATATATATATATATATATATATTATATATATAATATAATATATAATTATATTAGAGTGTGATAAGCACCCTGTTGGGTAAGGACACGATTCAAATGGGAACACCTATTGAGGAAACTAATCTAGAGTTTGGGAGTTATAGAGAGCTTTTTAAAGAAGTGGTGTCTCGGGGCGCTTGGGTGGCTTAGTCGGTTGGGCGTCCAACTTCAGCTCAGGTCACGATCTCACGGTCCGTGAGTTAGAGCCCCGCGTCGGGCTCTGGGCTGATGGCTCAGAGCCTGGAGCCTGCTTCCGATTCTGTGTCTCCCTCTCTCTCTGCCCCTCCCCCGTTCATGCTCTGTCTCTCTCTGTCTCAAAAATAAATAAACATTAAAAAAATAATAAAAAAATAATAAATAATAAATAAAAAATAAAAGAAGTGGTGTCTCAGAAACTTCACTGAAAAAAAGAGTGAGCTGGTCGACATGTGCCTGGAAAGAGCTGATTATGCATAATCATTATCTAAAATATTTTATATTTCTCACTTCATCCTCACGGCGATCCTAAGAAGAAGGTTCTACTATTACCCCAATTTTACAGAGGAGGAAACTAAGGACTAGAGAGCCATGTACAGATTTACTCTAGAAGGCACTTTTTGGAGTCTTTGTAGAGTTCACCATATTCTCTTTCCTCTAGAAATACCCTCTCTTCACTCCCTGTGCACACAGAGGTGTCTCTAGCAATGCGTCTCCACCATATATACCCATTCTGATCCACAGTCTATTAGACCAAAGATGAATCTGACCAAAGGTTGGCCACATACATTACCTTACGATTCTATGATGCCAATACTATTATTATGCTTAATAAGATAAGTGAGGCAATATACATATTAGCTTGAAACATAACCTCAAAAAAATAATGTATTTAAAATATGTGCAATAGCTGGCACATAATAGCTAAAATGAAAGCCAGTTCTTTTTTGCTCATATCCTTTGCTCAGTAGAGTCACAAATGACATGCTGACCTCAGTCTAACACCAATATGCTCAACACGCTAGGGTCATGTTTTTCCTCACTCATGCTCCCCATTCAGATTTAAGCTCTTTACGTTCCAAAATATCTCCCCCCAAAGCAATTCCTCCTTTATTCAATAAGCCACTCACATGGAACTAGTTGATTAAATAATAGCTTCTAGAATTTTCCATGGATGGCAATGGAAGTTCCAGATGACCATCTCTTGTCTATTTCTGTGTACAGTTAGAGAAGAGTGAGAAGGAAAATTTATTTTACCAAGAAAATAATAACTTGGTAATGCAAACTCAAAAAGGCCCTAAATTATACTTGAACTAAATTAATCTATATGAATTAGACAGATACTTAAATTGTTTCCTTTGTATGAATTTCATCATAGTCACCCTAAACATCCTGCTGTGTGGGGTGTCAAGTGGTTCATGAATAAAGCCGAAATGCCAAAATTAATAGCACAGCTGTGTGTAGAGCAGAATCTGAGCTTTAACTTCTTTATGATTTTCCTTCTTGCAGATGAATATTGTCACACATATTTTACATTTGAGCAAAGGATTTGAGGAAGATGAACCTTCAGATATACAGCAAGTGGTGCAGTAGGTGCCAAGGTAAGATTAGCATAGGTGGGAGAACGTTACCAGCTTCCAGATTGAATGGAGACCATCTTTCCTTCACAGCCCGCTCAGCCCCACTGCTCTGAGCATGCTCTGTTGTATCCTGTTATTGGCAAAGCTGCATGTGAACTTCAAGCTCCAACAGGCAGCCATGGAGCTAGAGACCGCATGGCTCCATGCAGTGTCTAGATTCTTTGACAGTACAAAGACATCTGGGTTAGTCCACACGAGGGTATCAAAACCCCGCCCCAAATGAAGGCCTCAGTGGGCCTGATACAGTGAAAGTCCCTGAGTGGACTTTCAATCCCTGGGGAGCTGTGTACAAAGCCCATAGTATCATTTCTTCCAGGCCTATGTCCTTGTAGCTTCCTCAGAACAATAATACAATGTCTTTCCCCTACGGGGTGCGGGAGCTGGCATAAGGCTTCTATCACTTTGGTTTTTAAGATTAAAGCTCTCTACAGCACCCACATATCCAGATTAATAGAACAGCCAATACCCCCTCCTTTACTACCCTGAATTATCCAAGAATTTTAGGGTTTACATAGTTCAAAAGATCCCATCCTGCCCCAAAATGGTTCTTGAAGGGGAAACTTGGCAATCTCATAAACCCATCCTCAGCCCCTGTTTTCTCTTCTCATTGCTTTTGTAGCTGTCATGTAGCCTTGATCTTGAAAACAGAAGACTATGCCCTGTTATGTGCCCTCTAGGGGTCATACTTTTCTTCCTGAATCTCCTGTGCCGCTCTGGGCACCAGGCCATTTCATCCGGTGATAGGGCATCTCCAGGAGGAAAGGGGAATCTCTCCCCAAAATGCTGTCTCTGGGCTCCCGAGTTCCCAGCAGTGTAACAGAATGTGGACAAGATGCTCCAGCAGTGAGTGGGAAAGGACCTTTCAGCCACCTCAGAGTTGCATCAGCCAAGGATTCTCTGAGTCAGCACTGGCCTGGACTCTGACATTATAACTCTCGATTGTCTCCAATCTGACACCAGCCCATCCCCAGGATGGCTGTGTAAGACACTGGTTCTGGAGCCCGTGACCTCAGGGGCCCTGACACTATTCCCCTTCTACCTTCACACTTCTGCCTTGGAAGCAATGCCTTGAAGTCCTTCCTCCTTTCTTTCCAAGCCTCCATCCATTTCCTGTCACAGAAGGAATGACAACTGCTTTCAAGAGGCCAACACTGTTCAGTCACATGCCAATAGCAATGGAAAGAATGATCCCGAACATAGTGGTCCATGCATACAGTAGGTTTTCTTAGTGTAATTTTATAGATGAGGACACTGAGGCTTAGAGAGGCTAAGTGACTCGCTCAAGGACACACAGCTAAGCCAGAGATAGATCCCAGGTCTGTCTGATTCCCAACTAATGAATCTATAGGTATGAGCATTATTTTGGGAATCATCAGCTGGAACAGAAAGGACGGGAAGGAATGCATTTGGGTGCACAGGTTGTGATACTAGTGACTCCATCAGGGACAACCCAGAACCCAGGCAAAAATCCATCCAGAACAATTTATGGAACTGCATTTTCTAGGAACCCTCTGTCTGTCTAGGTCCTTCTATTTACTTCCTCCCTTGGTTCCCTTCCTGTCACGCATAAGGCCAAGATATCAGGTCCCTGTGATACATTAGGTGGGGTCTCTGTCCTTGTAGATGCTGCCACTGATTGGACCCTGAGGGGCAGAAATGGGAACTTCCTGGGGTCCAGAGCTTAGTAGGTACCAGCCCGTTATAGTCTCTTAATTACTGTTTTTTACATGGATGTTCACTAGACATGTTCAACATGACACCTGCTATTCACCACTACCTTTGAAGGCTATCAGTCCCACCCACAACAGGTCACTCTGACATAGTTCCTTAAATAAAGAGTTGCTACTTACTAGATTGGTAGTAAATATTTGACTTGAAGGCAGCCAATTCGTAGGCTGGCCACTGAGCCATAATGAAGATTGGCCTGAAAAGTAAGGGCAATGGTAATCAGCTAGAAGAGCCAGATTTTCTCCTTTTGGAATGTCACTCAGAAAATACAGAAAGCGAGCCAGTTTGTCAGAGAACAAGAAGACATAAATAGAAGGAGAGAACAAACGGAAAAATCCCAGCATTGGTGATGCCTTGAACTGAAGACAACAAACTGGCTTCTTTTGTGATCCAGTCTCTTTTGTTGACTGTGCGTCCTGACAATAAATGTTTATTTTTTGAGACAGCTTAACAGAGTCTCTGTTTCTAGCAAACCCCAAAGAACTCTTTCTGAGGTGGGTAAGAGACAGTTCTGTTTTGGGGGTGCTGGCTTCTCACTAACACATAATTTACTGCTCCTACCTTGGCCTCGCCTGACTCTGTGCTTGGTTCTGGGTCAGGTTGGTGTATTTTCTTTCCAGATCCCCTTGTGCTGTTCTTGGCCTCTTCCCATAGGGCAGGTAGCTGCATGGCCTCCTTCAGCATGGAGGCCTGCCAGGTCTTAACGTAGGGGCACCACGCTCCAGGGATGGATGCTGCATCACTGGACAGTGGAGAATGTTAATAAGAGCCACTTCCTACTACCTGCTCCGTCATGGTTTTCTCTTTACAACGCTTCCTCTGACAGCCTGAGTTTGTTTCTTCCTCTGGGGCTGCTGCTCCGGAAGCCACCTATCTGTCTCAGGTCTGGGGCCCTCTTGTGTATTTGGGTTTCTCTCTGGGTCTCACCTGGCTTCCAGTTTCCTGTGTCATCCTTTGGTCCATCCAAGATCTCCCTGGGGAGACCAGCCACATCAGCAAAAAGAAAATGAAGTGAGCAGGGAGACTGACCCCCTAAAACTGCATGATGAAGGGATTTGCAGGCCTTGTGCATTTTGGAAGATTCTATTCCTAGAGACTGGCGTAACTCTCTGATTAATTTAAAACCAAAGTAGGGGGTGAAGACTATTTTCTAGAGCATTCTGTTCTTCATGGATGAGGAAACTGAGGATCATAAAAGCCAAACCCCTTGCCTAAAGTCACACAAGAGGGTAGTTTCAGATCCTCTAAAGAACCCTGAAATCCTGACCCCTGCTGCATTGCCTATCACAGACCTTTCCTTAAGTGTTTTATTGAAGGTGTAAGTAAGCCACAAAAAGAATCAGTTTAGTGAGGTTGTTAAGGAGGGAGGAAGGGGAGGTGTGTTTGTACAAACTGTGTGCCACATGTGTTATTGATACTTCCTCATGTAATCACCCCATGATATGCTTATTATTGTGCCCACTTAATAAAAAATAAAACTGAGGCTCAGGGAGGTTGGGTAATGACAACGATCACGGCTATCACTTACTGAGCACCTGCTATATGCTAGTTCCCAGTGACGTGCAGATACTACTCAACCCTGCTCACAACAGCCCTTTCAGGTAAATACTATCACTAAGTGAATTCCCTAAGGACACACAGCTTGGGTTTGAATCAGGTCCTATCACCCTGACAGCTGCCTTTGAGCTGAAGCAGATGTTCTTAGAGAAAATCAAACTTTTATGTAAAAATGTGTGGGAAACTTTACTGAACTAACATCAAGTATGCAAACATGTTAACTGCATTTGTATCTTAGGAAAACAGACAAAAATCTCTATAGGTGGATTGGCAAGGTTTATTTCATGTTTGTTTCCCTGGTCCAGTTAGCTGGTAGGGTTTAGCAAGTGTTATTGAACGGATAAATGAATGAATATCAGGTATTTCTATTGCACTGTCATGAACTGAGTTTGTGACTTTGAGCAATGACTGGGTTTCTCTGAGCCTTTACTTCCTACTTGCAAAATGCAGGGGAGAAAAAGAAAGAGGCATGAAGTCCTAACCAGTCAGCTTAACTTCTGTGCTGAATTTTTGGGAGGGCCTTGAACCACCACCTTGGGGCTTTCAGAGTGCCGGGGGAAGAGTGCAAGGTCTGAGCCCACTCTTTCAGAGTAATATTCCCTTTTACACCAGGTCTTGTCAGGAATCACTCCTTAGGAGTCAAGCTAGTCTTAACTAGGTGGGACCATGATCTTTATTCCCTGGTAATTGGCCTACAAATATGTTATGGCACATTGCAAAACGAACTTTGTAGTTGGAGTTAAAGTTGCTAATCAGCTGATCCTAAAATTGAAATATTGTTCTGGATTATTCAAGTGGCCCAGATATAGTCCCATGGGTCTTTATAGTCAGAGGAATAAAATGAAACAGTTAGTTAGAACTTGTAAAAGATAAGGAGGCAGAAGAGATAGAAAGGATACACCTTGATGAGGACCACACCCACTGTTGCTGGCTTTCAAGATGGAAGAAGGGGCCATGGGCCAAGGTATACAGGCAGTCTCTAGAAGTTGTGAGCAGCTCCTGGAAGGTAGCCAGCAGGGAAATGGAAAGCTCAGGTCTACAACTGCACAGAACTAAATTCTGCCAATAACTGAATATCCTAACATACAGATTCTCCCTTGGCCTCCAGAAGGGAATACAGGTCAGCAAGAAGACCAAATGGGACATCCCTCACAGCTATCTTACCCTTAACAAGAACAATTTGGCCTCCACCTATGGACAAAAGTGCCTTTGTGGGAGGTTTGGGATTCAGGTAAGAGACGGTGAAACTCTGGTGCAGTCCAAGACCGAGAAGAGCCACTTTGGGAAGGCAGGCCTGCACCCAGGTGGCTAACTCACTGATTATGGTCTGGGCTGCAGATCCAGAAATAGCTTCATACCCCTGAGGACTCAGCTAAAACCCTATTTGGCTTTGGTTCTGTCATCAGCAGCATTTGTCAAGGGAAAAGTCATGCCATGCATTGGGTGATAGACATATAGACCTCAGTCTCAGCTGTGGACTCTCAAGTGACCCATAAACCAGTTGTAGCCCCTCTTGGTCACAGTCTGGGAATCCCTGAAGGTATGCCTGCTAAACTTGGTCAGGATATGGATTCTGAAAGGGTCCTATAACTGAACTCCCACCCATCCCAGTCACAGTTCATGAATAGTCCTGCTGGCACAGAGACCCTGCAGGTGACACTCCTATCTGCACCCCCAGAGATGCTGAAGAGGCCCTCTACTTGACTCCAATCCCCTTACAGCTGCAGGATATGAGCAGGACTAGCACTAGTCCTGAAGGCCCTGAAAAGACCCTAAACTTGACTCTAGCCCTTTTTGCCACGGTCAGGGACAAGTCCGGTCCACTCAGGGGACCTGGCAAGAGACATGGCCATCCATTCTGCCAGATGAGATGAAAGCAGTAATCAAAACCCTTCCAACAAAGAAAAGCCCAGGACCAGATGGTTTCATGGGTGAATTCCACCAACCATTTAAAGAAGAATTAATGCCAACCCTTCTTAAACTCTTCCAAAAAATTGAAGAAACACTTCCAAATTCATTTTACAAGGCCAGTTCACCCTAATACGAAGTCAGATAAGGACACGACAAGAAAAGGAAACTACAGGCCAATGTTCCTGATGAATACAGAGGCCAAAATTCTCAGCACGATACCAGAAAACTGAATTCAATAACGCATTAAAAGGACCATACACCACGACAGTGGGATTTATCCCTTGTATCATATGCAGGGATGGTCCGACATATGCAAATCAATAGACGTGATACGCACATTAATAGGATGAAGGGTAAAAATTGTAAGATCCTCTCAATAAATGCAGACAAAGCATTTGACAAAATTCAACACCACTTTATGATAATTCAATAAATTGGGTATAAAGTAACATACCTCAACATAATAAAGCCTATGAACAACCCACAGCTAACATCATTCCCAATGGTAGAAAACTGGAAGCTTTTCCTTTAGAATCAGGAATAAGACAGGGGTGATCACTCTCACCATTCTTGTTCAACAGAAGACTGGAAATCCAAGCTAGAGCCAATTCAATGGCAAAAACCAAATAATCTGAAGTAAAACAAACAATCCAATTTATGGACAGAGGATCTAAATAGACATTTTTGCAAAGAAGAACTACAAATGAGTAACAGGTACATGGAAAGGTGCTCAACATCACTAATCGTTAGGGAATGCAAATGAAAAATATGTCCTCACGCTTGTTAGAATAAGCATTATAAAAAAGACAAGATATAGTAAGTGCTGGTGAGGATATGGAACAAAGGGAATCCTTGTGTGTTCTTGGTGGGAATGTATATTGTTATAACCACTGTGGAAAACAGTATGGAGATTTCTCAAGAAATGAAAAATAGAGCTACTGTATGATCCAGCAATCCCACCCCTGGGTATATATTCAAAAGAAATGAAATCACCATCTCAAAGAGATATCTGTACTCCAATGCTTATTTCAGCATGATTCACAATAGTCAGTACATGGAAACAGCCTAAGTATCCATCAACAGATGAACACACACACACACACACACACACACACACAATGGAATATTACACATGTGTGGATCTTGGTGGCATTGTGCTAAGTGATGTAAGTCAGAAAGGAAAAGACAATGACTCCATGATCGCACTTACATGTAGAACCTTAAAAAAAAAGAAGCTAAATCCATATAAACAGCAAATAGAGTGGTGGTTTGCCATGGACTGTGGGGTAGGGGAAATGGGAAGATGTTGATGGACTGGGGGGTAGGGGAAATGGGAAGATGTTGGTCAAAGGCCACAAACGTCTAGTTATAAGATGAATAAGTTTTGGGGATCTAATATACATCGTGATGACTATAATTAACACCACCGTACTGTATACTTGAAAGTTGCTAGGAGAGTAAACCATATATTTCTCACTACAGGAAAGTTGTAATTATGTGAAGTGATGGATGTGTTAACTAACTTTTTTGTGGTAATCATTTTCACAGTATATACGTGTATCAGATCATCACATTGTGCACCTTAAACTTACACAGTGTTATATGTCAATTATATCTCCATAAAGCTGGAAAAAACGAGAAAGGAAGCGGCCCTACCGACACCTGGATTTCAGCCCTTATGAAACTCAGAGCAGAGGCACCAGCCAAACCCACTGGGTTCCTGACCCATACGACCATGAGATAATAAATCCGTGTGGTTTTAAGCCGCTTAATTTGTGGCGATTTGCTATGGAAACAATAGAATACTAATGACAAGGCTAACCATGAAAACAGGAACCACTCTGAGTATTTGCAACAAGATAAACTGTAGGCATATACTTGGTTACCCTTGTGGCAGAAGAGCCAAAAAGCAGAAGAGGAAACGAGGAAAATTTAGACACTGGGAATAGCAGGAATAAAGGGAGGCTAGATGACTAGAACGTTGGGCAGGATAAGCAGGTGGGATCTGGACCGGAGTGCAGATGCTGCTGTTGCCACGGAAACGATGTTTGGTAAAGAAAGAGAGAAGTGCGTTCCCATTGGCCAATCCAGCCGGAATCCAGCTGCGGGGGTGGGCGGAGCTGGAGCTCAGGTAATAGGTCTAATATTGACAGAACAGGTTTCTGAAGGTGAGATGGGACATAGCTTTGATCTTTATCATGGATTGGGTTTTGTTTTTTTTGTTTTTTTTGGTATATTTTGAGGCCATACTATTAGGTCATAGTAGTTTATAGTTATATTTTTGAAGTAAACTAAAACACTGCTGTGATGTAGTGCTTTTCTTTAACTGTAATGTTTTTGGCTTTAAAGTATATTTTCTCCCTGATGTCATGAAAGCGATTTTTTTTGTTGTTTAATATATTCTGGGTGTATAGTGTTTTTTCCCTTTTACTTTGAACCTGTGTTCTATTTAAGATGTGCTCATACACAGCATTCAGCGGGGTTTTTTTTGTTTTGTTTTATTTTTATGCTTACCTAATGGTCTTTATCTTTTTTTTTAAAGGTTTGTTTTACTTATTTTTATTTTTGAGAGAGAGAGAGAGAGGGAGGGAGAGAGAGAGTATGAGCAGGGGAGGGGGCAGAGGGAGGCAAAATCTTAAGCAGGCTCCACACTCAGTGTAAAGCCTGATGAGGGGATTGATCCCATGACTTTGGGATCATGACCTGAGCTAAAATCAAGAGTTGGCCGCTCAACCGAGTCAACCAGTGCCCCCTAATGGTCTTTATATTTTAATGAGTGAGTATAGTCACTTATATTCGTTGTGCTTGCTGATTATTTGGCTTAATTTCTACATCTTATTTGGTATTTTTTATCAGTTCTACTATTTTTATGTTTTATTTTTCTTTCCTGACTTCTGGTTTGAATGTCCTTCTGTTGTTTCATTTATTCTTAATTGTTACCCACGCTATTTTAACATGCTTATCTAGCTTAAAGTCTCATAGTAATCAAACTTGCTCTGTACATTATAAGGATCCTAGAAATACCTCAATTCAGGTAACCTACTTCCAACCTTACTTGTTATTATTTTCTAGTATTTTATATCTATCTCACTTTGTCTTCTTGTGATCTATTTTAAATATTTGATACATATAAAATAATATATGCAAACTATAAAGCAGAATAATATAATGGAGACTACAACCCCATCACCAAATGTTTGGCTTAAACATTAACCATAACTCAGTTTCAGCTTTTCCTTTATTTCATCCCCCTTCATTCCCTCCTCAGAGGGAACCACTGTTCTGATTTCGCATTTATTATGTAACTGTATTTTAAAAAATCTGTTTAGTTGCAATAACAAGAGAAAACATTTAAAATAAGCTAAATTTGTTAAACACATTTGTGGAACAAATTTGGGGTGTTTAATATGTACATTTTCTAGGTTGTGCCCGTAAAAGGAAAGTATCTTGTTCTTCCCACTCCCTTCTCCATGATTCCATTGGATGAAATGTGGTCATGGTGACAAGCCATCTTGGATCAGGTGAATAAAGGTCTTTCTAACTTGATGCTTATTTATAAGAGGAAAATAAGCTTCTAATTTTAAGGCACTGCCATTTTAGTTTCTGTCATGGTATCCAAACCTATATCCTAACTCAGAAATCAAAAGATAACGTCTGAAGTTGAACCGAGAATGAGTGCTATAAGGATGTTATTTAGAAATATTGAATCATATGCCAGAAGAAATAGCTAAAAGACTTGAAAAATGTTGCCACTGGGAGTCTTGATTTTCTAGAGAGGAATGGAGTAGGCAACCACTATTTGTCCTTTTAAATTGTGTACATGCATTATTTCCATTAAAATTACTTTAAAATAAGTCTTTCTAAAAAAATAAATAAATAAAATAAAATAAGTCTTTCTCACACCAAATTTGTAATTTGTGGTTGCTGTCACTTTGAATGAAATATGTTTTTGCACAGGAGATTGAGATTTAAGGTATTAGACAAAACACTTAGTTATCACGCATCTTATTTGAAACTGTACCACTGCCGACAAAAGCTTGATCAACGACATCACTCTCATATTTGAAATCCCACAGTATAAATATATTATAAGACTACAGGATTGTTTCAAAACAGCCAAACTATTACATGACAGTCAAGAAATTTGAAAAGAAAAAAGAAATGATTCGAGGAGACCATGGGTCACCATTTCAGGGGTAACTGAAACAATGACTGCTGAGGACACTGTAAAGCTGCAAACCTACTTTCCTGAAGTATGACCATGATTTAAGAAAAATATATGTGGTCTGCTTGTGACGTGGACTGAAGGTGCTGTCCTGGTCTCAGCAATGGTGTAAGAATGTGAACAAGACAGTTTGCTGATGGTACCGTTTGGAGATCCAGGGGTAGGGCCGTGCCTCATCATGTTTTGGTCTCACTTGAAAACATTACTAAGGGATCCATAGTTCTTTTATGAGCTTGTAGATAGACAAGACATTTAGGAATTCAAAAATTATCCCGTCCCTGTGGACAAACGAATTGGTGTTTACCTCAGAGAAAGGAAAGCTGAGATCTTGCCGTAGTAGATATGGAGGTCACTTACTGCAATAGTCTCACTTTTTGTGAGGAAAATGAGACCCAGTGAGCTTTGTTAATGGTCCATACACATTCTGGGTTAAGGGCACTTCTCTCAGATGAAGGGAGTGAAACACAGAAGCCACAGAGTGAAGGTCAAGTAGAGAGAGTGAGAAGACCATATTGTCTCCCAACCTTGGCATAGGTCCCTGGTTCATGGGGCAGGACTGACCTTAAGCCGGTTAGGAAGAAGAGGTGGGGGTGGGGGAAAGAAGATTTAAATTGGGTGAGAAATTGAAGTTGTGACTTAAAAAACACTGAACTTGAAAGTGAGTTACAGAGAGCTCAGTGTGATTGCTCTTGTATTTGAAAAAGGTGCAAAAAATGGTCACGGTGCTTGAAATGTGCTCTGAGGAAGGGCAAAGAAAGGAGGCATAAGCAGGAGTGGTTGATTTCAGTGATGGAGCAAAAATGAAACAATGGTCTCATTGTATCTGACTTAGCCCTGTTCAGCAAGTTATATTTGTCTACACCCCATCTCATCTGTAGGCCTCTTGGAGAACACTGGGTGGTCTATCCTGGCTTTTATGGAACAAAGAAGAACAAGAGGAGGAGAGAGTAGTAGAGACAGTTGAGTTGAATTTGCTGTTGTCGAGTTGGAGGGACTTCAGAAATGCCCCTGTGCAAATGATGAGTAGAGGGTATCCTCTTTTTTTTTTTTTTTTTTTTCATAAGACTGTAGCTTAGGAGAAAGATCTGGAATGGAGATGGAATTTGGGAGACATTAGATTTTAGATGGTGGTTGAAATAATGGAAGGTAATGCCATTATCTACTGAGAGGTGAAAGAGAAGAGTCTGAAGGTAAGGCGTAGGGGACCCAGACATTTGAAGGTATAGCTGAGGAACAGGAGTCTACAAAGGGAAATGTAAGGAAAACCAGAAAGACAAACATCATGGAGGATGTGGCAAGAGTTTTAAGAATGAGTTGTTAAGGAGTCAACAGTCAAATGAAGCAAAGAAGTCAAAATGGAAGGCTACTTTTGTCCTTTGGCTTTAGTAAAATGAAAGTCATTTGTGATCTTGGTAAGAGAATTTGGGAAAAATGATGAGGGTAGAACACGATACTGGAAAGAGAGAGAGAGAGAGAGAGAGAGAGAGTGTGTGTGTGTGTGTGTGTGTGATAAGAGACTGAGCATGTTTAAAGCTACTGGGAAGGGACTTTAGGCAGGAAGAATTTGCATAGAAAGTAAGCAAGGTTGTAGGTGATGGTATAAAATCCTTGGAAAGGCAGAATGAGATAGGGTTAAAAGTCCAAGGGGGAGGAATTGATTTTAATAATGTGAGGAATGACTCTTCTTCAGATAGGAAATTGGGAAAGAGTGGGTATGGGGATGTCAGTTGAGTAGCTACTGAAAAAGCTGATACACTTTGGCCTCATTAGCAGAGGTATGGCATCAAAATCAAAGGAGGTGACAACCTCCCTGAACTGTGGTCTGGGCAGACATTCCAGGCAATGCTGTGTGCATTTCTTGGGAGGCACAGCTTAAGTGGGAGATTGCGCACCTGTAGAGTGTGCTTATAAGAGTTAAGCCCTAATGAATGTCTGAAAATGATTGAAGAACAGGGAAATATTAGCCCAAAGACATGAAGATTTGCCAGAGAAATAATCACAGTCTTCAAATGTCTGGAAGAGAGACCAGGGTTATTCTGTTTGGTATTAGAGGGCCGATGTAGGCAATGAAGGGAATTATAGGAGACAAACTTTTTTGGCGATATATTGTGTCTTGAATTTAAGTGTAGACTGACTTTTTGGTAAGGGATATAGGAAAAGTAGTTCACAGGGAAATATCCACTTAGCCAAGGTTTCACAGAGAGCTTAGGACTACATAAATGTTTCATTCCAAAAGTATTGAGTTTTTATACTGTGCCAGATACTATGCTGGCTCTGGCCACACAATCTGAATCACACAATTAGCCTGGAATGAAGTGTGGGAAACAGACATATAAAAAGATACTTATAATACAACCAGCTGCACTTGGCATAGGACACACCATTCTAGAAGACGCTCGTAGCTATTAATACAGTATTAATGTGTTCCATCTATTTATTCATATATTTCATTGCAAACACAATTAAGAATCTTATTCTTCTCAGATGCAACATCTTGTGAGTCCAGTGACCGAACTCCTTAAAGAAAACACACAGTTGTCCGTAACTAACATTAGGTTTTCAAAGGTAGAAGCAAAATTATGTCAAGAGTTCCTGTTCTCCTGTGAGAGGATCAGAAAGATCACAGGTGCACTGATTTCAAAATAATCCACTGAGTTAAAAAAGAGATAGAGTAATTGGTGCCTAGAAACGTGCAAACGTTGTCTAAATATCCCTAACTACCTGTCACTTGTCTGTGTCAATATTTATAAGTTAATATAGTTTTTGCATGATACCTGCGTGTCCATTGGTTCAATGATCGGGAAAAACCAGGTCCAGCGGAATCTGGGAAACCCGTGCAAGGGTTTTAGGTAATGTGCCTGAGTTTAGTGCAGAGACAACAGATATGTGGAAACACGAGATCTGAGATTAGAGGATCCTAACCCAGGACTGGGTGTGGGGTGTGGAAGGAAAGGGAGTAGTCATGGGCGGTAACAATGGCATAGAATGGAACCAGCCAGATGGATGGGAAGAAGAATCCAGCCTAGGCGGACCGCAAAACTAAAGTCCTGCTGACTGAACCAGCATGAGGTGTGTGCACATATGTGCATGCCTGACTGTTAGTGGTACAGCAAAGAGGTCAGGTGGGTGCCAGTGATGGGATAGAGAAGAAGGCCTTTGAGCAGGGCTGAAAAATCAGAGAGGAGTATGGAGCCATCCAAGTGACCACACTGGAATCCCCGAGACCAGAAGATCCTACAGCTGGTGTCCAGAAAGAGGTGATACGTGTCTGGACCCTGCGGTGGCTCAGAGTCAGGGAAGGAGATGCCCTGAGACATCCCTAAGACTTGATTTTGAAAATGATGTAGGATTTTGTCATCTGAAGTAGAGGAGAGGGCCTTGATCAGAGATTGGGGAAATAAATACAGATGCCTATGCCTTATGTGACCAAGTATGTACCTTCAGGAATCCCATCGGTTTTTAGGCATCAGTTTCTACATCTGCAAAATGGAGCTGAAGGAGATAACGGCAAAGGTATCTTCAGGCACAACAGCTTATGATTCTTTTGTTTTTAGCCCAGGATGAGCAGAGCATGATGATACTGTCATTCATACATTCGAGAAATGTTTGCGACTGAAGAGGAGGAAGACATTGTTTCCTTCCTTCACAGGGAAGGATTAGGTCCTGGTCCCCAGAGCAAGTGTATTCTCCTCCCTGCTCAAGAGGTTTTCACCTTCATTGTTATTCTCTTGGGAAACAGGCCCATTAAGCATGATTAAAAACGGGTCTCATCTAGAGTCAAAGCTGTGCTCTGAGATGAAAATCCTGGGTGCCATGAACTAAATTTCCTGTAAGAATAAAAGAACCCGCCGAATACTGGCCTTGCTCTAGCTAGTTGTCTATGCTCAAAGCGTAGTATTAAGACTCATCATTTATCTTCATTGTGGGAATTTGTCCTTATGAAAGAATTTTTTTTGGATGTGCATTTTACCACTCTTAGAAAGCTGGTAGTTTTGACAAATCCACAAAATATGTTTCTAATTCCATTCTGTTCCTATTGCGTCCCGGTAATTCTCACATTATTTCTGGAAGATTAGCAGACATGCAGTGGTAGTGACATAATTAGTATTCGGAGGAGATAATAATGTCAAGGGATTTTGTTGTTCTTGGAAACTACATGGAAATAGAAGGAGAGCAAAAGTTGGATTTGTGATAATTTTTTGGCATATATTGGTGTTTGTTCAGGAAAATTTTAATGCCGTAAATGAGATTGTTTAATGAAAACATGTTGAATAAGACACTTAGAAGAAAGTAGATTTTGTATTCTTTGTTTTACCCACAGCTTCCTCTCTGTAAGGAAAAAGGATTTCTCTTTCTGCAGAATTCCCTTTCTGATATGAAATGGTTAATCCTGAGAAGTGTTTCAGGCAATAAAACACTGACTGGAATCTTTCCGACAATACTTTCCTTCTTGATCTTTTTTTATGACTAATTGAAATGAAAGCCCAGGGAAGCTTAATGTTAAGGAAACACTGTGTGTTCTGTGATGTGATTCTGCAAAGGGGGTGTCTGTGTGGTGGGGAGCTCTCTGCTCTGGAATTTTAAGTTAGAGACCTAACTGAAGAATCAATATTTCAATTAGATGCTGTAGTGGGTTTGGGATTACTGCTACTGTAGCTGGAAGATTGCTGGGTCTTTTCTTGGGAGGGGTCATTACTGTGAGCTGTTTTTTATTTTCTTTTTAATCCTAGCTCTCAGAGTTTGTCTGCTTGGTCTGCACTTGAACCACCGGGGTTACCAACTAGAAAAGAACAAAAAATGTAAATTATTCGTACTTCCCTAAAGGCCAATAATGGCATGCTCTTCAGTAGCCATCCGAGATGAAACAACCAGTATTTCTTATTTTGTAGACTCCTAGGAGCAGTGACCCTTTGAATTGACAGGACCAGTTTTCAAATCGTGCTTCAGTGATCAATCACCTGGAGGCATAGTCAGTAAAGAGGTCCTGGGGACACAATGTGCATGGGCCTCCTGTCCCCCACCCTGGATTTAGTCAACTAACGTTGTTCTACTTTGATCTATTTTATATACCAGCATGCCTCATTTCATGGTGCTTTGCTTTATTGTGCTTTGCAGATACTGCATTTTTGCAAATTAAAGTTGAATGGCAACCCTGCATCAAACAAGTCTACTGGCACCATTTATTCCAAAATCATTTGCTCCCATCATGTCTTTGGGCCATATTTTGGTAATTCTTGCATATTTCAAAGTCTCCCATTATTATTATATTTGAATTGCTGCAATCTCATGATAAAGTTTTAATGGATGAGGAGTTGCTTCTTATGGTCGAACAAAGGAGGTGGTCTCTTGATATGGAATATATTCCTGGCAAAGATGCTGTGAAGATCGATGAGATGACACCAAAGAATGTAGATGATCACATCAACTTAGTTGATAAAGCAACAGAAGGGTTTTGAAGAATTGACTCCGATTTTGAAAGAAGTTCTACTGTGGGTAAAATTCTATCAGACAGCATCCCATGCTACAGAGAAATTTTTCATGAAATGAAGAGTCCATTGGTGTGGCAGCCTTCACTGTTGTCTATTTTAAGAATAGACACAGCTGCCCCCAACCGTCAGCAGCCACCATCCTGATCAGTCAGTAGCCATCCACATTGAGGCAAGACCCTCCTGCAGCAAAAAGATTATGAGTCCCTGAAAGCTTAAATGATGTCTAGCATCTTTTAGTAATAACGTGTTTTTATTTTTCATTTTTTAAAGCGTATTTATTTTGAGAGAGAGAGAGAGAGGCATGTGTGAGTGGGCAGAGAGAGAGGGAGAGGGAGAATCCCAAGCAGACTCTGCCCTGACAGCACAGAGCCCCATGCCAGGCTTGATCCCACAACGGTGAGATCATGACCTGAGCCAAAATCAAGAGTGGGTCGCTCAACTGACCAAGCCACCCAGGAGCCCCAGCAAAAAAGTATTATTAATTTAAGGAATGCACATTGGTTTTTTTAGACACAATGCTGTTGCACACTTAACAGACTACTGTGTAGTATAAAACACAAATTTTATATGCACTGGGAAAACAAAAAATTCATTTGGCTTGCTTTATTGTGGTGGTCAGGAACCAAACCTGCCGTATCTTCAAGGTGATACCTATATTGAGTTTCATGTGAAGTTTGATCTGAAAAATGGTTTTGTTATTTACAAACCATGAGTGAAAGTGATTGATCATAGGTCAAACATCCTGGACTTCCTCGCAGTCATCTGTTTTCCACTGAACCATTTCTAGGGCAGAGCAGTCATGACTTCGTCATTTTACATAAAATTATCACCAGCACCAGTATGGATTGAAAATATTTGGGCCACGATATTCCCACCTGCTTTTGAAATCTTTCTTCATCAGGATGACATTTTGTCACCAAATGCTGTTTCACAGTATGGCCAAGAATAGTTATCGTAATCCTGGGAATAAATGGAATACCTTTCCCTCTTCCTTCTGGTTTTTCCAAAAGAGGCACGGCAGCTCTATGAAGTGATTATTTCTCCAGTCCTTTTTGTCTGTGTTTCTGTCAACACTTGCAACATCTTTATTTAAAATCATGTCATATAATATAGAATACGATCTGGAAGAGACAGCAGAAATATTTAGTCTTATCCAACAGTCTTATATTCCCAAACTATCTCCTCCACACCTACTGGTATTGCACCAGTATGAAAGCCAAGAGTGATGGCTAAGTTAGAGAAAATTACGTGTTATCTGTTTTTCCCACTAACTTTTTGAGAACAGGGATTACATTTTATTCAACTATCCTCAGGCCCAAGAGCACTGCCTAGCACCCAATGGATACTTAACAAATGCATTTTGTTAATCTGGAATCAGAACACCTGTGTTTGAGTTCCTTCCAAGTCATTTACTGGCTGACCTTCAGCAAAACATTTCACTCCTCTGAGCTTCCACTTCTTCAAATGTAATTTGTGGGAATTAGAACATTATCTCAGGTTGTTGAAAGAATTGAATGAAAGACTATGAAACACTATCAAAAGCCCGAGTGAAGAAATAAACAGATTATTTGAAGGATTTACAGTCTAAGCATTTATCAAGACACTTAAAACTTTGTCTTAGGATCAAATTAAATCCTAAGACTGATCACATACTATCTTATTTGGCACCTCATAGAATCTCCATCAAATTACTTTTAATTATAGTTTTTCAATTATTTCAGTGTGTATGAACTATACGAAACAGTTACAAGGATCTTACAGTTCTATTCCCTACAAAATGTTGACAAGGAAGACATTTTACCACAGTGCTCAGAACTCCCTATATACTCATTTAACATTTAGTACCATGAAGAGATTTAATTCTTTTAAAGGACTGGTATATTTTGATATTAGAGAATAATGTAACTGACTATGTTACCATTTTTCCTTTGGCTGTTGGGAAGCTCAGAGCAAAATTTGAGGCTAAATTAGAGGCAATTAAATTACCAAAAACAGCAGCAAGAGTAACTGATCTCGTCATTCTTTTTGGTTTGTATTACATAGTCTTGATTTGTTTTTTAACCTATACATATATCTATCCAGCAGCCGATTCACATTCATGTTTTAAATTTTAAAATTGTTTTATTGACTGTGTTTCTCAAGTTACTTATGGAATAATTAACTACACAGGTAAATAAAATACCTGCATATAAAAGAATATTTTGTGAAATTTAAGCATCTATTGTGTAAGTGGCTAGTACTTAGTTCATCTTTGGAAAACTTCAGAACAATATTGAAATGGACCCTAACAGATATTGTACTGTTAGAATCTGGGGTGAATTTTTCCTTAGCAATAAGATTTATTGAGTTGGATTAAGGAAAACAATTAGAGACATAATCATGGATTATTAAGGAAAACAATTAGAGACATAATCTCTGCCTGCCTGATGAATTTAAATCCACTATTGCATTCTTAGAGATTAGTTTCCCCAAATAAGGTGCTGAGTTTGGGAGCAGAGGCTGGAAGAACTTGTATTTCATTGGCTCAGAGTACCAGAGGTTCAGGTGTGGATAACTTCCTTGAAGTGAGCATTGTGGGAGGGAAGAGAGGTGATATTCAGTATCCATCCTTTCTTCCTCTTAAGGGATATTTCTCATTATGTATGTAGATTTGGTGGGATGCAGAACCCACTTAACACAATGTGAAGGAGGAAATCTGGGCGATTCTTATGATAGTCCCTAGCAGCCTGGGGCATGAGTATGTAACTGAAGTTGATCCAAAATAAGTGCAGTCTGGGACCTCAGTTTTATAATTTTGAGGGAAAAAAACCTCTCAGAGCTTTTCAGTATAGTGAAGTGTATAGAACTTTCAAAGCCACAAACAAAATCCAGCTGAAGATAAAGTCGATACAGAGAAGTGGGAAGTGTGGAGAGAAAGGCAGAAAATGAGTCTAGAGCTGTGATCCTACTACATCTGAAACCTGCTCATCTTTGAAATTTCCAATTATTGTTTAAATTAATTTAAGTTAGATTTTGTATTCCTTGCAACCAAAACACTCTAACTGGTATAACACTCACCCCCCCCCAAGTCTAATAATTAATCTATGTATCTACGTTTATGAAGGTCTAATAGATGCTGGGAATAGCTCAGAAGCTGTATAATATTAACTGTGCTCCATCAGGAAATCCAAAAGCACCAATTCCAGAAAATCCATTATAAGGGGGGAAAAAGTGGAACGTGGAAACAACACAGGTCCTGTGAAAATTTATTGTAAACTAAATAGCACTCAAAACTCAGAGGAAATATGGTTGTTGGAAAACGACTTACACTGGATCCAAAAGAACATTTTAGGAATTTTTTTTTGTAACCTCAATAATGTCAGAAGAACATGGCCTCTATGGGAGAAGAAAAACTAATACATGAAAGCTAATTGAATAAGAAATAATGTGACAGTATAAATTCAAAAGTCAAAAGGATAAGATGTAAAGGCAACAAAATAAAGTGAGGAGGGATCTGGGTGAGGAAAAGGATGATTAAAAGGAAGTGATTATTGCAATCAGAGAATTAAAATCTGTATTTGAGGAAGTAAAGAGTAAATTTGACCTTAGAAAATCAAATTACATGAAAATTAAACTTCAGAAGCATTCTGAGAGAGACAGAGATTATATATAAACAGACGAAAATCATCACCTCTAATTAGTTAGGTGATAGGTGATTTCTCTTCCCTTTGTTTATTAGTTTTTAAGAACATTTCTTCTATAATCAGTATGTATCAATTTTTAAAGAAAAAGGTTTGTTTTCAAATTGTGTTTTTAATTTGTATTCCACTCCTGGATATCTACCCAACCTGAAATTCCTCAAGAAAAAAAAAAAAAAAAAAAAAAAAAAAAAAAAATCATAATCCTAATTTTCATAGGAAAGAACAATAAAAAGATCTATACATTGTGGTGATACAGATGTTGGAATTATCTAATAGCATTTTAACACAGTTATTGTAAAAATGTTTCAAGAATGAATGCAACACCACTAAAATGAATAGAATAGCAGTCTTGGCAAAGTATAAGGTAAAAAGAAGAACAAATGAAAATTTAGAATGGGGAGGTACAAAAAAAATTAACTGGATGGATTCATAGCAGAATATGACAGAAGAGAAAGTCAATGAACTTGAAGATAGCTCAATAGAAAACATCCAATATGAACAGTATAGGCAGACTATACCAAGAAGTCTAACATTTGTGTTTCTAAGAGTTCAAGAAGAGAAAGTGCAGTGCTCATAAAATACTTGAAGAAATGTGACTGAAAATGTGGCAGAGTTGACAAAAGAAACAAAGTATAGTGAGTCCTGAACAGTATAAACCCAAAGAAATTGATGCCCAGATACATTATAATAAATTGATGAAAACTAAAAACAGAAAAAAATTTGAGAGCAGTTGGAGAAAATTGACACATTACTTAGAAGGGACCAATGATTCAAAACTATGGTTTTCTCACTGAAAACCATAAAGTTGAGAAGGAAGTGACACAACACTTTTATTTTATTATTTATTTATTTATTTATTTTTAACGTTTTATTTATTTTTGAGACAGAGAGAGACAGAGCATGAACGGGGGAGGGGCAGAGAGAGAGGGAGACACAGAACTGGAAGCAGGCTCCAGGCTCTGAGCCATCAGCCCAGAGCCTGACGTGGGGCTCGAACTCACGGACCGCGAGCTAGTGACCTGAGCCGAAGTCGGCCGCCTAACCGACTGAGCCACCCAGGCGCCCCGACACAACACTTTTAAACTGCTGAAGAAAAAAAAAAAAGAAATTCTATATTCAGTGAAAACATCCTTCAGCGATTAAAATGAAATAAAGACATGCTTGGATAAAGGATATCTGAGAGAAGTCATTCCCAGTGGACCTGCTCTAAAAGAATTGCTAAAGGGAATTTCTATAGACAGAAAGATAAATGATAGCAGAAGGAAATTTGGAACTTCAAGAATAAAGGAGGTACAACAGAAATGGGAATTATCTGGGTAAATATAATAGACTATCCTTCTCCTGTTGGGTTATTTGAAATGTTTGTTGGTTAAAGTAAAAATTATAACTGTCTGATGGGATATTCAATGAAAGGACATGTAAAAATAAGTCAACAGCATTATAAAAAGGAGAGGGTGAAGGCATTTATAGAGTAATGAAGTTTCTACATTCTACATGAAATGATAAAATATTGATTTTAAGTGAAGTGTTCAAAGTTAAGTATGGATATTGTAATCCTTAGAGAAACCATTAAAAATATACAAAGAGGTATATGAAAACACATTAGATAAATTAAAATAGAGTACTAAAAATGCTTATATAATATAAAAGAAGGTAGGAACTGGGAAATAGAGAAAAAGAAAAATTGAGGAAAGAAACAGAAAACAAATACTAAAATGGACATATTAAATCCAAACATATAAATACTTATTACAATTGTGAATGGTCTAAACACGCCAACTGAAAGGCAGAGATTGTCAGAATGGATTCAAAAGCAATATTTAACTGTATGAGGTCTATAAGAAACTCACTTTAACATACTTATATAGGTTTGCTGAAGAGTATAACGATGGAAATATATATACCATGGAAAACACTAATCAAAAGAAAACTAGAGAGGCTGTATTGATATCAGACAAAGTAGACTTCAGAGCAAAGAAAATTGCTGGGGATGAAAAAGGGCTATATATTGATAAAAGTGTCAGTTTCCAAGAAGATATAAAAATTCTAAATATGTGTGACTAAAGAATAGAGCTTTACAATATTGCAAAGCAACAACCATCACAACTGAAAGGGGAAATAGATACTTCTATAATTATAATTATAGACTTAAAAACCCCTTTGTCTGTGCCTGATAAAGTAAGTAGAGAGAAAAACTTTCAAGTATAAAGGACTAAACACTATCAGCAACCAATTAGATCTAATGGATGTTTATGAAACACTTCACTGAACAACAGCAGCACACACCCTTCTTTCCAATTTCACATGGAATATTCCTCAAGATAGATCATAAGAGGCAAAAGAATTTAAATCATATATAGTACATTCTTGGACTTTGACATAATTAAAATAGAAATGAATAACCCAGAGGTAATGGGAAAAAAATCCAAACACCATGGGCCAAAGAGGAAGTTTTTAAGAAAATTATAAAATATATTGAACTAAATGAAAATGAAAACACAACATATCAAAATTTCTGGGAGGCAGATAAGCAATGCTGAGAGGGAAATTTATAGCATTCAATGCTTTTGTTAAAAAGTCTTAAGTTTTTAATCTAAGTTAATAAGTTTCCACCTTAAGAAACTAGAAAAAAGAGGAGCAGAATTAATACAAACAAAGCAGAAGGAAGGAAATTATAAGGATAAGAGCAGAAATCAGTGAAATCCAAAAGATGAAGACAAAAAAAAAGGGAGTAAAAATCATAGAGAAAATTGATTATGCCAGAAATGACTCTTTAAAACCATCAGTAAAGTTGAGATATCTCTAGCAAGTTTGACAGAAAAAAAGAGGAGGAGGGGGAAGAGAGACCCAAATTACCAATATTAAAAATGAAAGATAGGATATCATTACAGACTCTGTAGACATTAAAACCACAAACAACTCTATACATATACATTTGATAATTTAAATAAAATGGATCAATTCTTTGAAAACCACAAACTACTGAAATTCATCCTAATTGAAATAACTAATCTGAATAGCCTTGTAACTATTACAGAAATTGAATTCATAGTTAAACATCTTCTGAAATGAAATATCCAGGCGTGGATAGTTTTACTGGCCAATTCTACCAAACATTTACAGAACAAATAACACCAATTTTACATAATCTCTTCCAGAAAACAAAAGATGAGGGAATAATTTCCAACTTGTTTTACAAGGCCGCCATTACCCTAATATTAAAACCAGACAAATACAGTACAAGAAAAGAAAACTACAGACTAAGACCTTCAGCAAAAACCTTCAGCAAAAACCTTCAGCAAAAATATTAGACAATGGAATCCATGACCAAATAGAGTATATCCTGAGAATGTAAAGCTGTTTCAATATTCGAAATCAATCATTGTAGTTGTGATGATTAATTTCATGTGTCAATCTAACTGGGCCACAGTGTGCCCAGACATTTGGCTTAACATTATCTAAGTATTTCCGTGAAGGTGTTTTGGATAAGATTAACATTTGAATCATTAGAATAAGGAAGGAGATTACCATCCATTATGTAAGTGGGCCTCATTCAATAACTTGAAGACCTGAAAAAACAAACAGTTAACCCTTTCCTGGATGAGAGACTTCTTCTGCCTCATAGTCTTTGATCTGGAACTTCAGCTTTTCCTAGTTTTTCAGCAGCCTGCCAGCCTTCAGACTCAAACTGGGGCATTGGCTTTCAAATGATGAACTTGCCAGCTTCTCTAATCACATGAGCCAGTTACTTATAATAAATATATTTATTTATTATTTTTGGTTCTATTTCTCTGAAAACCCCTGACTAATGCAGTAGTGCATCATATTAACCCTCTATAGGAGGAAAAACATAATTTAACATCAATTGATACAGAAAAATCATTTGACAAAATTTAGAATTCATTCAAGACAAAATCTCTCAGTAAAGACAGAACTTCCTCAATAATAATAACTTCCTGATGACCAACTACAGAAAACCTACTGGTAACATTATTAGTGGTGAAACACTGAATGCTTCTTGCTAAACTGAGGAGCAGGCACTAACCACTTGTGTTCAACATCAGATTGAAAATTGTATCCAGTGCAATAAGGCAAGAAAAAGACATAAAAACCATGTAAACTAGGAAGGAAGAAGTGAGACTATTCTTATTTGTAGATGACATGATTGCCTATGTTGAAAATCCTAAGGCATAAACAAAAACACTCTTTGGACTAATAAATGAGTTCAGCAAAGTTGCAAGATACAAGATCAACACAAAAGAAACCAGTTTCACATCTATACACTAACAATAAACCTATGGAAACCAAAAGACAATTGCAAAGACAATAAAAAATGAAATACTTAGTAATACACTTAACAAAACATGTACGGAATCTGTATGCTAAAAACTACAAAACACTAATGAAAGAAACAAAAACTATGTAAATAAATGGATATATCATGTTCCTGAATTGGAAGACTCAACAAAGATATCAGTTTTCCCCAAAGTGATCTATAAAATGAATGCAATCCCAATCAAAATCCAAGCAAAATATTCTATATATATATATATATACACACACACATACACACACACACACACACACACACACACAAACTGGTTTTAAAATTTATATGAAAACTTTCTATGAAAAAGCAAATGACTTATGATAGTCAAAACAACTTTGAAAAGAAAAAAAACAAAAAACAATGTTGTGGGAATCACACTACTTGATTTTAAGAATTACTATAAAGCTATATAGTAATTAGTCAATGGGAATCATAGGGTAGAGAGAAATGAACATCAGTAAGATGTTAGAAAATTCTGAAGGGGTAGGAAACCTAAGTTGACAATGCAATGAGCTGAAAGGAACCTCCCATTTAGATTTTTAATAATAAAATAATACATCTTTGTAGGAGATGGGCTCTGTAAGCCAGAAGACCTGGGGACACCCAGGGGCTCTATAAGTTACTATCATATTTCTTTCTTCATACTTAAAATATTATCTAAAACAAACATACATTTAATATTTTACACATCAGCTTAAAATGATTACTAAGCCCAATTGGTAACTTTTCTCCATCTATCCTAGTCTTACTGAAATAACAGAAGAAATGTAAAAATAGGGTGAATTTTAAGAGTACTGGAAAGCCAGGAGCAATGACTTCAGCAGACCAGCAACACAGAAATTTCTGGGAGATATACAGAAAAAGGACCAAATCTATGATGAAGCAGTTAACGGGCAATGGATGACACAATGCAGGTTATAAAAAGAAGACCTCTGAAAGAGTAAAGTTCCCTAAAAGAACCCTGGAAAAACCACAATATCTGCCAATGGCTGGAAGTGAGAAGAGGTCTTGAGAGAACTGGCAGGGTTACTAATTAAAATGCTGCCCCGTAGCTGAGCCTGTCCAGTGCCTTCAGAGTGGTTAGCTTTAGAATTTGCCCTCAGCATAAATCTATGAGAACCATTCCTCATACAATGGTTGATTTGCCTGGGTTTCCTTAACTTGTGGCTTAGAGATGGAGAGAAGTGCAGGATCATACCCCATATGAAGTCCGCCGGCTGCCAGTGGCAGGGCCCCCACACCCCAAAGGCACACACACTCTTCATGTACTGCAAAATGAGGCCCCGGCCTCTTTCACGTGAACCCTTGCAATTACAATCCACTGTCAGTTGTGCTGAGAACAACCTCCCCTCCTACCAGGACCAATTTCTCCATTAGGTGCAATAGGCGTGTGCCTGGGCCCATGACGTTGTTAGGAGCCCAAGAAAATGTTCTAATTATTTTTTAAGGCCAGAATTTATAAAAATGAGTATAATCCATCCTGGATTATGTTTATTTTAGAGCAATGAAGAAATAAACTATAATTTAAAATATTTTTTTACAGAGGAAGTGGCCCATGAAAGTTATAATGTTGCTGTGCTCAGTACTAATATTAATCATTATGTATCCTCTTTCGTAGCATAAACAGGAAGTCAAGAGTCACCAAATATTTGAAAAAATGCACAAATAAAATAGCAAACCAATCTGAAAAAATAGAGGGAAAATTCCAAGGAAATAGAGTTAATGGAGAAAAGGCATATAAAATTTTGAAAATTCTAATCACTATTTTCAAAGAGGGTTGAGAGCACTTCACAGATGAAAAAATAAAAAGAAGACTCTCTGGAAGCTAATTACTATTGAGCATTTCATTTTAAGCCTTTTCCATGTACTGCCTTTTTTATGCCTGACCTTATTTAATTCTCTAAAAATCCTATGGGCTAGGTACTATTAAGAGGTGTATTTTATCGAAAAGGAAACGAAGGCACAGAGAGGCTAAATAACTTGCCCTAGGTCACAGAGGCTATAAGTGGCAGAAGACTGAATTTGAAGTCGTTTTTTAGAATTTCAAAATAGGATTGCTGAAATAAAAGACTCCATAGACACACCTAATAATAAAATAATCACGTATATGGCTGAGATCATGAAAGACTGAGTGAAGGGATTCTTCCAGAATGAATGGAAAAGGACAGTGGTATAAAAATTTTAAGATTGAAGTTAGGAAACAGAGGGAGTGGAGCCGACCAGCAAAGAGTGATTCAACAGGAAAGAATAAGGAAGAAGACCAAGGCACTCACCAAACAGTTTCCCTGGGCCAGAGATAGACAGTTATTTGTGACAGAAAGAACTTCCTCTGAGAAAGTCATTTGTCATAGACATGGTGAAATTTTGGAGTACCAAACAGGAGGAAAAAGGGTTATGACCTTCTTGAAAGAAAAAAAAGGTTGCTGTATTAATCAGGGTTTTCCAGAGAGATAGAACTAACAGGATGTGTTTGTTTCTTTGTTTATTTGTTGGTTGGTTGGCTGGTTGGTTGGTTGGTCGGTTGGTTGTCAGTCAGTTGGTTGGTTGATTTTAAGGATTGGCAGGTCCAAAATCTGCAAGATAGGTGGGCAGGTTGGATACCCAGAGAAGCAGTCCGCTGACAGAACCACTACTTGGTTGAAACAAATGAACAATGACAAAAGAGACAACAAAAAACCAGACTCAATATAGAGAACAAACTGGTGATCGTCAGAGGAGAGGTGGGTGGCGGGGGGAGGGGAAAATAGGTGAAGGAGATCAAGAGTACATTTCTGTGGTGAGCACTGAGTAATGTATAGAATTGTTAAATCATTATAATGTATGCTTGAAACCAATATAACACTGTATATTAATTATATTTGAATAAAAAAATAAATAAGAATTAAAAAAAGGAATTCTTCCTTGTTTGCAGGAGGTCAGTCTTTGTTCTATTCAGGACTTCAACGGGTTGGATAAAGCCTATCACGTAAGGCAGGGTGATTCGCTTTACTAAAAGTCTGATACTAAATGTTAGTCTCATCCAAAAAAACCAGCCTCACAGAAACATCCAGAATAGTGTTTGACCAAATATCTGGGCATAGTAAGTTGACACGTAAAACTAACCATCATGGTTGCTTGCCAAGAAACTGGAATCCAACTGGAGTTAGACTTGTTATTAAAATATAATTAAATAAAAATAAATGTAGAAAACACACAAAAACCTTCTTGTGGGGAATTTCAAGCATGTGTATAACATTGGTGGAAGAGTGTTACTGCCCATCAAACACCCATCATCACCCAGTTTAAACAACTATTGCCAACCTTATTCCATCTAGCTCCTCCTGACTTTCTTCTCACCAACTTATTTTGAAACAAATCTCAGGCATGGTATCATTTCAGCTATAAATGTTTCATCATATATCTTGGAAATATAAAGATTCACTTTAAAAGAAACACCCTTAACTTTAAAAATCAACAATTCCTTAATATCATTAAATATCCAATCAATGTTCAAATTTCCCTGATTGTCTCATAATGTATTTTATAGTTTATTTGTTTGAATAAGAATCAAATAAGGTCTGTATTCTGCAATTTGCTCAGTGTTTCTGAAGTCTTAATCTACCACTTCTTTCTTTCTCTTCTTTCATTCACTGCCATCTATTTGTAGAAGAAACTGCATTGTCTGTTTCATGGAGCTTCCCACTACCTGTGTTTTGCTGATTATTGTCCCATGGTACCGTTTACCTTGTTCCTTTGTTCCCTGTGTTTCCTGTAAATTGGTAGTTTGACTAATTTTAGAAGGTTGATTAAATTCAAGTATAAGTTTTTGGCAAGAATACTTCACGGACCTTTCTATCAGGAGGCACTAACGTCTGGTTCTCATCTTGTGATGTGAGGCAACCATTGATGGTCAACGTCAGGTCCATTATCGCCTCTTGTAAAACGGTGATCCTCCAACTCAGTCATTCTTTCCTCATCTACAAGCTGAAATATTTCTGTAATACAAGCTTTCCCTCATCAACCTTTGGGTTAGCCTGAGTACCAAAAAGACAAAATGAATGCTTTTTTCTTTTTTAATTACTAATTTTTAGAGTAAATGGTCTGTGCTCTAGCTACTCCCAATGATGATCAACCAAAATGTTTTTGCTTGTTTATTTTTATTTTGTTTTTAAGCATCATTGTGAACTGACAGATTCTAATATATCGATGTGTTACAATACAGTGCATTCTTGTTCAAATTATTCCATCCTTGGCCAGTAGGAGCCTCTTCAGTTCCTTTCAATATGATCCTAATAGTCTTTAATTTCCCCTTTGCTTTCTCATTTGACAAAATGTTTTGGGCTTGTCCTTTCTGTTTCTGTTTCAGCCCAGGAGTGAGCTATTTCTTCAGGCATCCTTGGTTGCTATGAGAGGGAATGGGTTTGAGATACCCCGATATGAACTGTTATTCCCCCCACCCTCCCGTGTTTTTAAAAGCTCTCTTGTGTCTGATATTTGCAACTTGCTTCTCCATTTTGTCACGTATCTTTTATATTGCATATGATGTTTCTATTCCATATGTATTTGTTTTCATGTAGACCTCTCATTTTAAAGATGCTGGCTCAAAATTGGATCACTGATGAAACATATACCACGTGAAAGTATTGATAGCCAAGACAGCATCATTCAATTTTGAGGATTAAAATATTTTCTTTTAAAAAAACACTTTTTTAATGTTTATATTTTAAGAGAGAAACAGAGACAGAGCATGAGCGGGGGAGGGTCAGAGAGAGAAGGAGACTGAATTTGAATCAGTCTCCAGGCCAAGCTGTTAGCACAGTGCCTGACAAGGGGCTTGAAGTCATGAACCACGAGATCATGACCCGAGCCTAAGTTGGACACCTAACTGACTGAGCCATCCAGGCACCCAAAGGATTAAGACATTTTCTAAAATAAAAAAAAAAAATCCTAGTAAGTTCACCATCTCTGCATCTTTTTTTGAGGAAATACAACATAACAAATGCAAAAAATTGGAATGTATTATAGCAGACACATTAACAGTCATTCTCCCCTTCTTTCTTGCTAAAAGGAACCCAGACTTTTTGTAAGTCCCAGACAGGCACACACAGAGGAGACTGGCCCCTCATCAGCCACAAGGGATGAATTGTGGTTGGCCTAAGCCAATCATCGTGGTCTTATGCTCCTTGCCCGTAATGGGAGAGGGGACTTGTGCTGGTGTGCTTCTGGAAAAAGTTTTCCTTGAGCCCTATTGGAGAAGACATCTTTTGTGTCCTAGATGCTGTTTATCTACAAGTGACACTGGAAAATGCTATTGCCACTTGAAAACCCTAAAAGGCCTCATTAGTGTGCTGAGACTGGCAGAGCAGAAAGATGGGGGACATCTGGCACCTTGATGACATGGGAGAGCTGCTAAATTAGCCCACCCTGGCTATGTCCATGCTCCTGGTTGTGAGATACGAATGCCCCCACTCTGCAAACAACTGCTTGTGTGTGTGTGTGTGTGGGGAGGGGGTCTGCTCCTTGTGGCTGAAATCATCTTGATTGGCGTGTAAACTCCATAGAAGGGAAGATGAATATAAGACCCACTGATGAGCAAAGGAACCAGCTGAGCTCATAATTATGCCTAAATAATTGTTATTAATGAGGCTGAAATTAAGTGGAAAAGATTCCCAGAACATAAGAAGCATAATGTAAAAAAAAAATCTGAAAGAAATAAAATTCCAGGTGTTTTCAACAAAACCTGGGGGAAATGGTGGTGCAGAGGAGGCATAAATCTACGCTAAATATTCTGCCCAGTAGGTAGGAAACAGGAGAGCTCTAGCCCAGCACTACTCAACCCTGGATGTACATTAAAGCTGCATCGTACATTTGGTGCTGACATTCAGGCCCCACCCTAGATGAAGGAAATCTGGCCTCCGTGCCTGGTTATCATGTGTTTTTAAATATACATCACCTTACATGCTTCTTAAAACAAGGGTAACAAATTTATATCAGGCCAATGCTAACAAAAGAGAGGCAGAGTAACAATGCCACTCAAAGTAGTTTCAAGATCAAGAGTATTAAATGCGATATAGAAAGATCTTTTATTTTGATGTAGCAGGTTAAGAACTACTCTACAGTTCACAGAGTGGAAACATTCTTATTAATCCAAATTACTTTAATCCCATCTGTCTGGTTGACAAGAAGACCGGTGAGCTCCCTTGGGGGGTTGGGAGAACGTTGGGAGACTGGACAGCCTATAGAGGTTGTCCATTCTGCTTTGACCCCCAAGCAAGAAGAGCCTGCTCTCCATACCTCTTCCCTGCAGTTATCACCCACTACCGTGCAATAAGTCCAGGGCCCTCACCATCCTAGCAACACTGCTAGACCACAACTGGAGCAAAGTCTCTTTCATATAGGCTGCTGATCTCTCTCACTGGCCCAGCTACCACACATAAGCCTAGTGGTCTTTGAAGGAAAGCATTCCTACCTACTCAGGGCTACACTTTATCCTTTCAGACATATACGTGTCTTTTTGGAAGTTTTATGCCCCAAATCTATCCATCTGCCTGATGTGAAACTCAAACGGCAATACTCTTTATAGCTTAGAATTCATCGTGGGGGTAACAGATTTTGCTACATAAACAAACACCCCAAATCTTACTGGCTTAAAACAACAACCATTAGTTATTGTTCCTAAATCAATGAGCAGGGTGGTTCCTCTGAATAGGTGGCTGCCTACTCATGCCTCCATGGTCAGCTGGAAGACCGATGGGGTTTGTCTGGTCTAGGATGGCCTCTGTTGGAATAGCTTGTCTGTATTCCCGGTAGCCCAGAAAGCTGTTTGAACTTGTTCATGTCATAGTGGCAGGGTTCTAGGAGCAAGAGGGGAAGTGTGCAAGGGCTCTTGAGGTGTAGGTTTGGAATTGGCATGACATCACTGGGAGACATTCTGTTGGTGAAAGCAAGTCCTGAGGTCAGCCCAGATTCAGAGACTGAAGAAACAGACCCCTCCTTTTGGTGGAAAAATCTGCAAAGTCTCATTGCAAAGGTGCATGGGTGCAGAGAGGAGTGGTCAATTTCCATCTTTGGAAGCATCAAAACTTAATCCCTGTCCCTTTCTTGGGCCAGGGGTCACCAAAATTAGTTGCAAGTCTGCAGATTACAGAATTCCAGGAGGCAGGATTCACACTGTAATTTTGTTCTACAAGGAACAAATCCCATCACTCTTTCTTAAGATGCCCTTCAGATACCAGATGAGATCTGTGCCCTCATCACACACACACACACACACACACACACACACACACCTTGTTTCCAAGGGCAGCTTAGTCTGCTATAAAATAGGTTCCTGGGAAATGAAAATAAAATCTGCTATTCTAAAATGCAGTCAACAGTCCTCATATATTACAGGTTTAAATGTACCAATTATCTTTAACTTCAGTTATTTTACAGGGTGGTATTAAACTTGCTTAGGCAACAGAAAACTTACCCTGTTGATCCTTTAAAATAAATATTTATAAGTTCCATTTTCAGAAGGAATTTTTGTAATGTCTATTGGTTTGTACTATCTACAGCTAAATACATTCTGTAGGTAGTTTAACATTAAAATTTCCAACAAATAGTCCCCAGGCTTAAATATACATTTCTGGTGAAGCTGTGACATCATTCATGTAAATGGAGAGTCTTGCCTTTGTTGCCTCATTTTTTTATTTTAGTGAAAAAGAGGACTTTCATTAGGGCAGAGCTTTCATTTTGAAAAGATTATTCCATTAAGGTTGTTGCATTGCTGGGAGAGTAGATGAGTATCTATTTCTGTACATTAAGATCCAAATTCCATGTAAGCCGCCTCCTTGAAACTAACGATGCTATTAATAGGTTCCTCCAGTGTTCTGTTCAGCGGGGAAAGTAGGAATAAGCCTGCGTCTTTAATTTACCCGGGAATGGAGCACCTTTATACAACTATTATTTTTGGAAGTAACCTTTACCTTTCTGAATGATCTATTTGTGCAATACAACGGATGTTACAGGTTTGAGTTACCAGAGGTTAGAAATCATTCATTTCTGTAATATCTCTGGCAGGCTGATTGCAAATGCATTTTTTTTCCTTTGGTTCTTTATTGGATTGAACTTGGGGGTTTGTTAATAATCTCTATTTTTAAACATACTGCATTTACATTGACCAAATCTCACTGCATATATTTATAGCAAAAACTTGTTAATTTGGCCATATTCATTAGGAATCTGTGATTACTTGGATAAGGCCTAGCTGAAGTTTATCCTTTACCGTATCTGAAAGATGGATTAATAACCCATAAAATGGTTTGAACCCAATTTCAAGGAGATTGTGCATCTTCTAAAGAGTGTAATCTGCTCGTAAATCCTTAGGAACACCTATTTGCCTCCAAACAACATAAGCAAAGGCCATCTTCACTGAAGCTGATATTTGAGTGTACTAATTATGAGACATTTTTGCCTATTTAATGAAGTAAAGCCTTGATATATTTGAAGGAGATAAACCCAGAGCTCTGTAGAAATATTGTGTCATTTAGATCACTGCTGAATGATATCGTATGCATGAGGGTCAATTCAGGAAAAAAAATAAAATATTTGCAAACTATGTTTAGTTACTTCTTTTTTATTCAAAATAGGATAAATCCAATGAGAAAAATTCATTGGTTTCAGCCACCAAGATATTAATATTAGGGAAGCATGAAAAATAACAGTATTTTATGGGTTTCTACCTTCTGTGCCATACGTTTTGAGACCTTGTAGAGTTTAATGAGATATGTTCCTGTGTAGTACTTCCTTTTGCACTCAAGTAATATCCTGAATTAGCTGCTCATGTTATAGATGATGTACTGAGAAGCTCTCACTTGCCAATTAACACAGAGGGATGGCCACAGTGCTGGTATGAAATTGACTCATTTCAAGCTGGGTGCACCGGTCACTGTGCTAGACAGAGATGCTTCAGATGCACACCATGGAGTCTCTAGTCCCCCACACCTTGATCCTAAGTGAGCCTGTCTCCAGTCCCTGTAAATCCTCATCTGTAAATTCTGCATGAAACCGAGAATGACCTTTAATTTTCAGAGCTTCACTTTTCTCATTCATAAAGGAGCCACTTAGGCTTGATCAGTGTTTCCAAAACATCATTTTTCCATGTACCATCTGTGCAATTTTGAGCTATGGCGATCATTCATCAGTATCGTTTGCCTGATATTTCTCTATAATTCAGCGGACTTTGCCTTCCTAAATTTGTTTATTTAAAAGGAAACTTTCTATCATGGCCTTAAAATGGAAAACCAGCATCACTCACCATACAGGAAACCAAAAAAAATGAATACCAAGAAACAAAACATTGACAATCAATCCTTGTACACTCTGCTGCCTGCTTAATGCTCTGCCGCTGAAGCCTTCTCTCTTCTGTTCAAAAGGGAGATTGGCAAGGGTTAGACAGTTGAGAAAGACAGCACCTCAGGGAGACTTTCTCCTTGACATGACCAAGTGATGAAAGAGAATCGAAAAGGGAGTACCTTTACCCCTTTGCGATCCAAAGTCACATAACTCTATGTGGCACCAAAACATCTTCTCTTCCAGCAGCGGGCTGGAGTCCTGTACTTTGAGAAACACTGGCAGGGGATGGGTCTCTCAATATGCTAAGAGTCTATCATTTATCTGATTTTAAAGATCCGAACTGTAAGAATCTAGCAGGGCTCAATGACAATCACTGCCTGTCCTGTACAGCTGCTGGGTATGGGAATTCTTTTTCTACTTCAACCCCTCCCGCTCTTCAGGAAGCTCAGGTTATATTAGCCAAGCCTCCGTGGAAAAGAGAACAGCTGTTCAGCATCTTCTCCCAAATTCCATCTTGTGCTTGAAGACTTGTTAGTGAGTTACCGCTTGAACTTGACTTCTCTAAGCCAATTTATGTCAGGTCCTTAGATTTCTCCTCTTTTGTCTTCTCATTTCCTAATTATGTTTGTAGCTCTGCGATTTCCAACAAATTCTATGGCCATCTTTTGGCTTCATGAATTTTTCCTAGTCTCAGGCCAGGGTATAAGAACTTATCTGGACCTCTGATAGCTAACCCTTGCCTTATTTTGTAGCACATTTTCCAAGAGAAGCACTTAACGGCTTATGGGATGACAGTCTCAGTTCCAGGATCAGAGTTTGTTCGGATGTCTCCTGTTTCCAGTTCTTTCCTCTAAATTTCTAGACCTTGGCATCTAGAGGTGCCAAACAGGCTGCCTGAATGCTGGAACTGGTACTGCATGGTCCCCACCAGGATTAATGCACTTAGGATATTGTAAGAAATACACATTTTCAGATTCCACAGAGACCTACAGACTGGAAAGTCTTGAGTGGGCCCCTAGAACCTGTTTTAACAAGATTTCTAGATGATGGTTAAGTCCAGTAAAATTCAAGATTTAGCTGGAGCCCTCATAATCTTGTTAGCATTTTTGCATAATCTTCTCACTTTAAAAATCAGATGATTTACTTACCGATACAACTTTCCAGATTCCTTTAAAAAGTATATTATCTGGAAATACTGGGCTCCACCTCCCTTCTGGAATTCAGCGTGTCAATGCCTCTACTGGTCCTGCCCTCTGATAGTCTTCATGTGGAGGTTCAGTACGAACTACCTTTTTCCATCATGCATACACTCTTTTCCTGTAGGGGAGGTGACTGTAAAATACTTCTTACACATATCAGAAGTAGTCAAACGGACATTAGACCCAGAGGACCATGAGACTCAGTAGAAGTGAAAAAGAGAAGATTGCTTAGTGGAAGCTGTCTGGCTTGCTTTAATTCTCTGGCCCTTTGAACAACTGAATATGTGGCTCCTACTCTAGATTCTAGATTTTAAGACTTATTTGCCTTTTCCAGCTATTGCGCCCTTCTTTTACCCTGCATGTTGTCTTTCTTTTCTTTTTTTTTTTTTAAATGTTTTATTTTTATTTTTGAGACAGGGAGAGACAGAGCATGAACAGGGGAGGGTCAGAGAGAGAAGGAGACACAGAATCTGAAACGGGCTCCAGGCTCTGAGCTGTCAGCACAGAGCCCAACGTGGGGCTCGAACTCACAGACCGCGAAATCATGACCTGAGCCGAAGTCAGACGCTTGACCGACTGAGCCACCCAGGCGCCCCGCATGTTGTCTTTCTGACCTCTGATTCCCGTTCAGAGCCTCCTAATCTACACAAACCCTTGGTCCTGCTCTCCTTCAACCCACCCAGTCCCTTTGCTATCCAAGTGTAGCATGGAATCCAGGCTACAAATCACTCTCCAATTTATTAACAACCACTCGGCTTTTAGCATAGTATGTGGACTTGTCCAGCTTGTGCTGTACAACATTACATAGAAGAAAAGCCTGGATTTGGAGACGGGAGAACTGGTTTGATTTCGGGCTCTGGACTTACTGAGTTCTTATGAGAATTAAGTGAGAAATACATGGGAAGTTCCCATTACGGTTTCTGGCACATAGTAAACACCGAGTAGTGTTTATGAAGAAGAGTTTAGTACTTGTTTATTTGGTCGTAATGAGAACTATGTATTTAGCACCTATGTCAGGTCAAGGCTGTGCTAAGCAGACATAGAGGGCAAAGATGGCACGAGAAAGTCAGATACATAAGTCCTGGCAATAAGGGGGTAGGCGCCAAATACTCCGGGATCGTGTGAAGAGAAGGTTGTGAAAGACTTTCAGTAGGCTTTGTGTAGGAGATGTACACTACCTCCATAGTTAAAGTAGAGCAAAAATGTTCTAAAGAAAGAAGAGAATGGAGCACTTCCAAGGGCCTCCCTGTGTATAAATACTCAGTGATAAGAAAGAAAATGGTGTGTTCCAGGAACGTCCCAAAAGTGATGATGGCCATGTTCCTGGAGTATAGGGCATGTGGAGAGAAAGAGAATATGCGATCAGAGAGGTAGATTAGGGTGAAGACTGCAGGCAGTTTCCCAAACTAGAAGAGTTTAGGTTTCTATCTTGCAGTTGGATTTGTGTTTTGGAAAGTCCACTCTAGCACCTGAATCATCCAGAAATGCTTCAACTAAATTAGGCTTCATCGATTATGTGAGGGAAGATGTAGATACAAGAAAAGAATTCTAGAGAAATTTCCATCCAAAGTGGACAGAATTTTTTAAGGATTAAAGTGTCAGATTTGTTGGAATCTAAGAGAATTTATTCCTCATGCATTCCAGTGAGTTACGGTTTTGCTGCATCAGACCTTCAGCCAAGTCAATATGAAGTTTGTGATTGAAACTAAAAATTACCAAAGTGGTAAGAGTTGTTGTTGCCTTGGCAACATTGACCAAGATCCAGTGAAGCATTCTGGGTAACAGGCTAGGCTGTAGGTAAATTACTATTTGGTCGTCTTTGAGCCAGTAAGTTAACACCACAGAAAAGCCTAGCTTGGCATTTCCTGACTTGGAAGTGCTTTAATTTGCTCCTTTCGGCAAAATATACCCATGGGCTTTGCTCTGGGCTGGCCCTTTGAGAGGCAGATGTGTGATTCAATGGGCTTTGACAGGACTGCCTAGCCAAAAAATGTCTTGCCAGGCCCAACATTCCCACTCTGAATTTTTTTTTTCTCCTGGTTAACACATTATTTCCAGAAAGCTCTGTCAAAATGTAAATTAAATGCATTACTGGAGAAATATGACACACGAGGCACACAGCAGAGAAAAATGCAGGTGGTGTAGAAGAGAGAAACTAGACCAGCATGCAGGTGACCTGGGCTCTAGCCCTAAACTAACTCCAACGTAGCACTCTGACCTTGGGCAAGACAATTACTATTATTATTATTACTACTACTACTACAATTATTTGAATCTTGCTTTCATTATATATATGAATGTAATAATATTTGTTTCCCTCCACTGGGCAGTTTCTACGGGTCAAATGATGTGGTGAAGGTGTTTTGTACACTACGAGGTGTTTTATAGAAGCAGAAAGGCTGCCATTTTAAGTGTTTCCAGGACTGAGACCTAAGGCAGTGATAATCTGAGTGGAGTGAGGAGGGAGGGTACAATGGCACATGGAAAGTGAGACTGTGGCAGAGGGGAGAAGAGGGAGGTGGGTGACAGCATGTTGTGATGGTGCCTTCCAAGCCTCATCTCCATGATCTCAGCCACCCACCTGACAGACTGTAACTGTTTTATGTTTTTGTTTAGTATAGACTGTGTCCCTCTGCCTGGATTTCCCTGCTTTGTTCCTCCACCTGAATAACTTCCTCTCTTCTTTTAAGGTACTCCTGGACAGATTAGAAGCTCCAGCCCAGAAATACATGATACCTTATGGCGACTGCCTGTACATACATGACTTTTCCACACAGATGGTGGTATGGACAGAATTGTGTCCTCTTCAAAATTCATGTTGAAGTTCTAATACCCAGTGTGACTGTATTTGGAAAGAGGGCCTTAAAGAGGTAATTAAAGTAAAATGAGGTCATAAGGGACCCTAAGCCAATAGGACTTGTGTGCTTAGAAGAGGAAGAGACACCAGGAGCATGCACACACTGAGGAAAGGCCATGTGAGGATACAGCGAGGTGGTGGCCATCTGTAAACTGAGAAGCCTCGCCAGACATCAATCATGCCGGCACCTTAGTCTTGGATTTCTAGCCTCCAGGACTGTGAGAAAATAAATTTCTGTTGTTGAAGCCACCAGTCTGTGGTATTTTGTTATGGCAGCCCAACCAGACTAATACAGATGGTAAGCATCTTAAGGACAAAGACTGTATTTTATTCATTTTTGTACAACCAGGGACTGGCGAATAGTAAATGCTGAGTAGGTAATTCTTGAATGAATGAACAAATTAATTAATGGAGCACACCTGGGCCCAACTGAGAGATCAGACGAGGTCCGGGACTAAGACTAGCTGTTTACTCTGGGCCAGTGACCATGACCATGGACAGCTGGAGAATGGACAATGGATGAAACTTAAGTGTGGGCCATAAGGAGAGCCAGGGCAAGCTGATGGAGAATGAGGGAGAGCCACAGAAGGCCGCAGGCAGATGTTAGGCTGGCCCTAGAATAGATGTCAAGGAAGTCCAGTATCGGAGGAGCCCGGGGTGTGGGGTGTGGGTAATACTTACATAAAAATCTCTAAGAGGACTGCCATCTGCTGCGTAAAGCCCAAGCTTTCAACATGGTCCACAGGCACTTTGTGAAATAGCTGCAATGTCTGCACCCACAACAGCCTGTGGATAGCAGAGTAGGTATTCACTTAACGTTTGCCCCTCAGAGGTAAGGACTATGTCTCTACTTTTGCTGTCATGCAGCACCTAGAAGAAGACCTGCTATGTTGCAGGTGCTCAGTAAACGTTTGTCTGATGAATGGGATGGGATCTAAATAGGCAGGCCACCGGCTTCTGTGACACTTGCCTGCAAAGAGTGTTTCTCAGTGACTGAGAGAAGGCTCAGAACAGGGCTCCTTAGTAGGGTCCTGTATAGTTTCTTATGGCTATTATACCAAATTACCAAAGATCTGGTGTTGTAAAACAACAGAATATTTTTCCTTAAATGAATCCTTCCTTTTCTCTTCTAGCTACCGGCAACTCCATCGTCTGCCTCTGACCACACATGGCCTTCTGCTCTGCGTGTTTTTCTTTTCTGCCTTCTCTCCTTCTCTCCTAAGGACACTTGTTATGGGACTTGGGTCCCTCCTCTGCAATCCAGGACGATCTCAGGCCAGAATCCTTAATTACCTTGCAGAGACCCTTTTCTCAAATAAAAGTCATGTTCACAGGTTCAGTGTGGACATACCTTTTGGGGGACCGCTATCCAACCCCCACAGGCCTGAAAACAGAAGATTTCCCACCAGGGACTAAGCTAGAGGAGACATGGGTGGACCTTCGGTGTAACATGAAAGGTTAGACTCGTGGTTCAGTCACAGAGAGCGACAGGAAGCAAAGTAAGATCAACAGAACAGCCTGATTTGATGCCAAATTGTTGAGCCACTGACCCAGGGCTCCTTAAATTTGCTTCAGACGAGGACAGGAAGGTAGAACCTGGGGAAAAGACACGAGGACTAAGTAGCCCCGTTGTGGAGTTTGGAAGGCTACAAAGTGGAAGCAATTTTCCTTCCCATTACATTAAAACTGAGTTTAAAAAATACAGAGAGTGATATTACTTTGTTTTTAAGGGGGTGGAAGGAAATGCACTTTCACAAACTAAATACACAGCAGGGGAGCTGATGGAGTAAATCTCATCAGGTATGGGAGAAGACGTGATGCCCAACTCAAGCAATGAGACGGGGAAAAAAGGGACAAACTTCCCCTTCCTCTAGCTTTTGTCCTGTTTAGGCCCTTGGTGGATTGGATGATGTCCACCCACATTAGGGAGCACCAGCTACTTTACTGAGTCACTGATTCCCCTGGTTATCTCGTCTGGAAACACCCTCACAAACACACCCAGAAATAATGTTTAATCTGGGCATCTCTTGGCCAGTCATTTTGATGTATCGCAGATGGAGAGGATGAGTTTGGTACATTTTGAGCTCCATGTGTCAAAAGTTGTAAAGAAATGTGCAGTTTGTGAGTCAAGCCCCCCAGCTCGGAGCCCGCAGCCTGCTTCGGATTCTGTGTCTTCCCTTTCCTCTCTCTGCACCTCTCCCGCTTGCACTCTCTCTCTTTCTTTCTCTCAAAAATAGATAAACATCAAAAAATTAAAAAAAAAAAAAAAGAAATGTACAGACCCTTTGATCTAGCAGTTCCTTAACTAATGCGCAGATTTAGCCAGAAGCACTTACTTTGTGATTGGAAAAAAACCTGATATTTCCAATAATAGGTGATGATTTGAATACATAATGGTTATCCCTATGATAAAAAACCATGTTCCTACTAAAAAACGGTATTGTTGAAATGTACTCCTTGACCTGGAGTGATGATCATACCTTGTTGGATGAAAAAAGCAGATTAAAAAGTGTGCGTCTACCATAATCCAGTTTTTGTTAAAGCGTTTCTACTTCGCAAAAAGACAGGGAGATAGGGACTCACATGTGAATAGTAATTATCTCCATTTGGGGCAATTATTAGTAATTTTTTTGGTCATTTAAATCTTGGCTTTTTTAATCATGAGCATGTATTATATGATAAAAGGAAATTATCCTAAAATATGAAAAATGTGGTCTCCTAGAGTTAACTTTTTCTAGACTGTGCATATCAGCTATCACTACTATATTTATCTCGGCATATTGATCTCTGATCTAATTTGCATGGTAACGTCAAAAAACAGCATTTCTCCTTGCATTCCTACAAACAAGGGCAGAAAAGCTGGCTTGAGGATTCTACAACTCATCCTCTTGCTCTATCAGAGCATTTGGCTGTGGAGTCTTCTGGATTGTCCACACTCTGTGGCAGTAAGAGCTGGAAGTGTAACTGCTTGTCACTTTTGATCTCTCATTTAAAATGACTGGGTGCTAGATTACATGAAAGGGAAGGTCCGAAAGTACTTTACAAATTATGTGCAGCTATTCAGGCAAGGGGTTTACCATCGATGGGCCCCAATGTGCAGGGAAGGCTGTGGTTCTGGGGACACTAAGTCCCTTTCTTGAAACCCCCATTGTTTTGGGAGTGAGGAGGTAGCCTAAGAGGGGGAGGATTTGGGCCCCACCAGTTCAACCTGAGGGACTCCAACGATGCACATTGTGTCCTGTGTGTCACTGATACACAATGAGGACTCTGAGGATCCGGGTCAAACTGGAAACCTCTGATTTAGCTCAGTCTCCTCATTTTAGAGAGGCACAAACCAAGGCCCGGGGAGGGGAAGTGACTTTTTCAAGTCACTTAATGGCACAGCTGGGACTAAAAGAGTCTTTTGGTTTCTAATACTGTGTCATGCTGTCGCCGCACTTCACAGTCTCCTCATAATAAAGCAAACCCCTGAAACTTCTCATATAAAACAATGGCCGTTCCTGATCTGGTGAAAGATACCCAGTGGTAACGATGGCAGCTATGCTCACCCACTTTCCCCCTTGTCTTCCCATGAATGGAGTTTGGTCAACAGCATTCCCAAGCTCTAGTCCTCTTCTGAGACCTCAGACCCATATGGCAAGTGTTCCCAGGCACAGAGCAATGGTCCCCTGGAGGGATGCAGTCATTGGTGCTGAGCACGGTTCTCCCACAGCATCCAGCTGCAGGATTAGGGCCGCAGCAGCACTTGCTTCTAATTTAGTAAAGGAGGAGGACTTTCTCGATAGTCAGTTTTGCAGCAAGGTGCTGTAAAGGAGCAGTTCTGCACAGTCCTTGTTCCCCAGTCTTACACTCTACCAGACATGTGAAGACAACTCATTTTATTACCATGCAGAATGGAACAAGCATTTAAGAGAGATTCAAGCAAAATTCTGTGGAAGCAATGAAGGCAGAGTAGGTCATTCTTTCACCACTAACAAATGTGTGCTGAGCATCTACCCGTGTGGGACACAGAGCTAAGTGCTTCACTTGGGAGGCGCCCTACGAAGAATTGTTCATTTGTGATGTGGTATCTATCTCTGATTGCTTAGAAGACTAGAACGCTTTCTAATTACACGTGGACCTGTAAATATATTTATCTTTTTTTCTACATGCTAGTGGCAGTCTTGTAGAAAGCATATCACCAGGGCTTGTAAAACCATTTATTATTTTTATTTGAGTTTTCCCACTGAATATTGGCTCTTTTAGTGCAAGGGCCTATTTTATTAACTTTTTATTTCTTTCTCCTACCCAGCATGGGACTTTACACATGGTAGACACTCAGTAAATGCCAGTTAAATTAATTGAGGTAAAATGGATTGAATTGGCCGGGATCACCCAATGCACAAGGTTGGACTGAACAGACCAATCCTCTCCATTTCCATTGTACCCCACACTCAGCTTATTCCCTCCATCGCCCCTGGAGTTGGCTTTCAAACACACACAAAACTTGGTTGTCAGACATCTATTCCGACTATTCCAATGTCTTTCACTGTATTTAAAATAAAATCCAAACTCTTAATGAGTTAGGAATGTTTATATCTAAATTTTGCCTAACAGTTCCACATATATGGCCAGACACATTCATGAAGGTATTACAGAAATTACAGATGATAATCTGCATGTAACTAGATTTCGCTTTTTAGTTTGGTCTACACAGCCTTGTACAGGTTGATCTCCGACACTTCTTCAGCTTCATCTCAACCACTCTCTACTCTCTTACCACACTGCAACCGCCCTGCTCTTATATCTTAAGCACACCAAACCTAATTCCATTTCGTGGCCTTTTGCATTTGGTGTTTCCTCTGTCGGAAATAGTTCTCCCTACAATTCTCACATGAGAGACGATAATACAGGCACAGCTCAGAGATACTGTGGATTTGGCTCCCGACCACCGCAGTAAAGTGAACGCTGCAATTTGGCTGTGACAATTTCTTAGATTAAGACAACAATGAAGTTTGCTGCATCAACGGACTCTTCCTTTCATGAACAATATCTCTGTAGCACGCAGTGCTGTTGATAGCATTTTACCCACAGGAGAACGTCTTTTAAAATTGGAGTCAATCCTTTAAGACCCTGCTGCTGCTTTATCAACTAAGTTTCCGTGATAGTCTAAATCCTCTCTTGTCATTTCAACAATCTTCACATCCTCTTCACCAGGAGTAGCTTCCATCTCAAGAATCTACTTTCTTTGCTCATCCATAAGAAGCGACCCCTCATCCCTGAAAGTTTCATCGTTTGATAGCAGCCATGCAGTCCCATCTTCAGGCCTCTCTCCTGATTCTAGTTCTGCTATTTCCACCACATCTGACATTGCTGCTTCCACTGAAGTCTTGAGTCCCTCAAAGCCATCTATCGGGGCTGGAATCAACTTCCAAACTCCTGTTCATTTGATATTTTGATTTCTTCTCGTGAATGACAAATGTTCATAATGGCATCTAGAATGGTGAATCCTTTCTAGAAGTTTTCCAATTTACTTTGCCCAGATTCATCAGAGGAATCACTATCTAGGACATCTGGAGCCTTACGAAATGTATTTCTTCAGTAATAAGACTTGAACGTTGAAATTACTCTTTCATCCGTGAGCTGCAGAATGTTGTGTTAGCAGACACGAAAACAGTGTTAATCCTGTTGTACGTCTCCATCAGAGCTCTGGGGTGACCAATGTGCATTGTCAACGAGCAGGAATATTTTGAAAGGAATCTTTTTTTTTTTTTTTTTTCTGGAGTAGTAGGTCTCAACAGTGGGCTTAAAATTTCAGTAAACCATGTTGTAAACAGATGTGCTGTCATTCAGGCTTTGTTGTCCCATTCATTTAGCACAGGCAGAGTAGATGCAGCATAATTCTTAAGGGCCCTACAATTTTCAGAATGATAAATGAGCACTGGCTTCAACTTAGTCACCAGCTGCATTAGCCATTCACAAGAGAGTAAGCCTGCCCTTTAAAGCTTTGAAGCCAGGCATTGACTTCTCTTCTCTAGCTATGGAGGTTCTAGATGGCATCTTCTTCCAATAGAAGGCTGTTTCATTGACGTTGAAAATCTGCTGTTTAACAAAAATCTGTTGTTTAGTGTGGCCACCTTCATGAATTAACTAGATCTCTGGGCAACTTGCTGCAGCTTCTACTTCAGCACTTGCTGCTTCAACTTGCATTTGATGTTATGGAGGTGGTTTCTTTCTTTAAACCTCATGAACCAATCTCTGCTGGCTTTCAACTTTTCTTCTGCAACTTCCTTGCCTCTTTCCGCCTTCACAGAACTGAAGTGAGTTAGGGCCTTGCTGGGGATTAGGCTTTGGCTTCACAGTAGCTGGTTTGATCTTCTGTCGAGACCACTAACCTTTCTCCATATCAGCAATATGTCTGCTTTGCTTTCTTATCATTTGTGTGCGCAGCAGAGCAGCACTTTTAATTTCCTTCGAGAACTTTTCCTTTGCATTGACAACTTGGCTAACTGGCCCAAAAGGGCTAGCTTTTGGCCTGCCTTGGCTTTTGATATGCCTTCCTCACTGAGCTTAATCATTTCTAGCTTTTGATTTAAAGTGAGAGATGTGTGACTCTTCCCTATACTTGAACACTTCGAGGCCATCATAGGGTTATTAACTGGCTCACGTTCAATATTGTTGTGTCTCAGGGAATAGGGAAGCCTGAGGGGAGGGAGAGAGATGGGGAGACAACCAGTCGGTGGGGCAGTCAGAACACACCCAGCACTTACTGATTAAGTTTGCCACCTTATATGGGTGCTGTGGGGGAAGCCAAAATAATTCCAACAGTAATGCCAAAGATCACTGGCGACAGATCACCATGACACCCAGAACGACGAGGAAAATGTTTGAAATACTGTGAGAATTACCGAGATGTAACACAGAGACACAACATGAGAAAACGCTGCTGGAAAAACCCCACTGATAGACTTGGGGTTGCCGCAAACTTTCCACATGTAATAGCCTGGTGTCTGTGGAGCACAACAGAGTGAAGTGCAATCAGACTAGGTGTTGCCTGTAATTCAGGGCTACCACACGTGTCACTTCTTAGAGAAGAATTTCCCAACAAATTCATCCCCATTTCACACTGCTTTATTTTTACATACCACTCATCACTACTTACACACACCTTGTTCATTGAGTCGTTCCCTGGCATATTGTCTTGTTTCTGTGCGTGAGAACGTAATAACGATAGCTAACACCTATGTAGTTCCTACCGCATGCTGCACGCAATTCTGAGCGCTTTCCTCTATATTTATCCACGTAATCTTTCTAAGAGCCAAAGAAGAAGGGACTATTTTAACCTCATCTGAAAACTGAAGAGACTGAGGAACAGAGAGGTTAGGTAAAGTGCCCAATGTCTCACAGCTGGTGCATGAATATGTGAAGATTTAAACCCAGGTTGTTGGCTCCAGAGTCAGTCACCGTAACCACTGTCTTATGCTGCTTTATGTGTGGATGCAGATCTCATAGATGCTGTTCATTGCTGTATCCTTCATCCTAAAAATACTGTTTATGCCCCCAACGACCTAGAAAATAACTGAAAGAATACAGTATTAAATGCGTTACCTCTCTTTGTTTTACTGGTACTGCAGTAAATGGCACTACATTTCACTGGAATGAATCATGAGGAGGCAAAGTCAAACACTTCTCGGTTTAAGTAAAGGATCTTCACTCTGATCTTCTGGCTATATTTTTGCAGACACAAACCTGAGGCCCCACCCCACCCCCCATCCCCAAACACCACCACTACCACCACGGCCACCAACAACCACACCTTTGTTTAAGCCAGAGGAATGGTGGAAAGGTTCACTGTATTCCTGGGAAGACATAAAATCTCACTTGCTATGGTCCATAAAGTATCCAGAATAATTCTATGCATAGTCATTAAAGAACTCTATAAAAGGCACTGAATATTGAGACCACTCAAGCAATCTGATTGCTTAATTAAATCTCTAGGAATGCTCAATATGTGCCAATTGAAACTGTATCACCCATAAAAAAGAACTACGTGCCTTCTCTTTTTCTTTTCATTTTTAGTTTGTAATAGCAATAACGACCTTGGCTCTGGGCACTTCCTGGAGATTAATGACTGGCTAGGCTTAATGGCCCTCAACTGCCCCTCCAGTGGACTACAACTCCTCCCAGCTTGTCATTCACACCCTGAAAAGTACCCGGAGTCTCATTCTGGTTTGCTAAGAAGCGTCTGTACCTGTTAAAGTTGGTGGGATTGGCTCGTGAATATGATTTGTGGACTCTTGAGAACTTTGTGACAATATTGACAACTCTGAAGAGGACAGCTTCCTAACTACCTCGGAGGTGAAGTTTGATACACTCAGTGTATACACTGGAACTTGCTTTTCTTCATGCCACGTCGCAGCGCTGTGGTTTGAAGGAGCTTACGACGAATTTCACTGCTTTTGAAGTTTTTCTCTTGTCTTCTGCTATGTAACTTTCTTAAATCTGTGTATAGACATGAAGTGCTTCGGAAGCAGAGCAGCTTGTTTGGAAATCAAAGGTGATTCTGGCTGTTTCTAAGGAAGTAATTCTGAATACAGTATAATGCAAATAGGTTTAATTTCCTTTACCTCTACGTGGTGAGGCTGCCACTAGTCTGGAAGGACCACAAGTGGTTGCAATTCTAATTCTGCTTTCTTTGCTTCCCAACTGTCAAGAGACTTAAAAAAAAAATTACTCTCTTTCGTTCCAGAATGTCAATATGGCAAATCCTTAGCTACTGCTTCTCATCCATCCATAGGCATGTCACAGATTTGTAAGCTTCTGTTATTAGTGTGTCCTTGAATCACTTTGTCTATGGTAATAATGATATTAGCAATGAACATTTGAATAGCACTTTAGAATTGACAGAGTGCTTTCTAGGGGCACACGATTAATCTTACTTTACAGAAGAGGAAGCTGGGTTCAAGAGATAAAGTGACTTGCCCAAGATCATATATCTTGTAAGTAGGGGAGGCATTCCAGATTTTCTGACTCCACATTCAGTCTTTTTCTTTATTCTTTCAATTTCCCATCTTCTGAAAAGAACTCAGCATCTACTTTTTTTAATCCCTTAAATCATTTCTTTCTTGATGTGTCAGAGCAAGCAAGGGAGCCTTAAACAATAATAATTGCTGCTATTCATTGAATGTTAACTATGGACATACATTTCACAGACATCATTTCCTTTTATCTTCCCACCTCAGTGAGGCAGGAACTATTTTCATATTTCAGAGGAGGCGACTATAGTTCAAAGAGGGCAAGTATCCATTGGAGTTCATGCTCTGGTAGATCTGACTCCCAAACCTGAGCACGTCGGCTGTGCTGCTGTGCCACTCAAAGGGGACTTGTTCTCTGTAGGATTTTTATGGCTTGGCAACTTTTTCCTTTTGCACAGTATCGAACATGGCTGATCAGTGAGCCAAGAATGAAATCCTTGAGAGTTCTAGACAAATAATGCTGCTGACCACAACAAGGTGAAAATATCCCCAGGTGGATGGCAGCCAGAATGGAGATCTTTTTAGTGGTGGTAGAGAGTGGGCCTTGGTATTGCCTTAAATATGACAGAAATACTTAATCTGACAAATGTCTTCACATTTTTTAATTTTTCCCAACTGTGACTTCAAGTGATGTATACAAGGAACAGGTGGCTGGTTGTCATATCTCTGGACACACGTCTGTATATTGTGTGAGGAGTATTTTATAACTTCAGGGGGCTATGTGGTACCAGAGAAATTGTTTACTTCATCCCTTACATTTTTGGTAGTGGCAAAACTAAAATCCAAGAAGGCTGGATGAGTTGCTCAAAGTCTTTAAGCAAATAATGGTTTTGTTTTGTTCTTCTGTGGTAAGTGGTTGATGGGTCACATTTTTGCCTTTTGCCAGGCACACAGAGACTGGGAACATATATGAGGAATAAGACAGACCAGGCCCTGCCCTCAGTGAGCTTGGGGTCTAGCAGACAGAGATGTGGGTCTTTGATCTGGCATCATTCTGTAATCAACTGAACACTGTTACTCATTTGGGAGCTATGTGCATGCATTTCCTCATCTGAAATCCTTGCTTGGTCATGTACCAGCACATTCTTGCAACACAGCACAGGGCATGTCAGCTACACACACACTATTCCTAGCCAGAGTTTTTTTTCCTTCTAACTTGATGAACCGGAACGGGATAAGAACCAGACCTCAAAGGTGCCCTTCACATAATTCGAGACTGAACTCAGTTTTGTGTATGCCTACTTTCTTTTCCCTTCAAGCCTGACTCTAGTGTTAATCTTCTGCCTGGTAAGAAGATAAGAAAGGAAAGGGGTCACTATTTCCTTTGAAGACTCTACATCCCTCTCCTGCCTGCCCTGCTTGTATCATTTCCTTCATGCGACTTTCATTCCATGGTGGTGGTCCCACGGGGCCATTTTGTTCTTCTTTGGTCCTCTGTAGAGGTCAGAGCTCCCCCTTCAGATTAGAGTGAGGAAGGCAAGGCTGTGGTCAAAAGTATCTACCAGCAAGAATTGAAGAAAATCTTGAGAAAAAAGATTGTTCCATCAGTTTTTCAGGTTGTTCATTTATGTGATGTTATTACATAGCCTCGGGAGAACACAAAAACAAAACCAAACAGAAACAAAATAAAAAAAAAGTAGCACCTTGGAACTCCAAAGTCCATGGAAATTTATTTTCTTTAGAAAGCTTTCTCCTTTGGTTCTTCACCCTGGAGAACTTGATCTGCCATCAATATTTAAAATGAAAATAAAGTAGTTCTTAAAAAATGAAGATCACTTAAAACATAGTGCTACTTTGAATGTCAAGAAGCCATTATGTTTAATGGCATTTTTTAAACTATTAAAGTTGAGTGGTTACTTTTTATTTTGCATTTAGTCACTCATGGGAGACATTTATTTAGTCTTATATGCTACAAATAGTGATGCTGTTAGTAGAGAAGATTCTCATTTTGAATAATGGTCTCATTTATATAATATCTCTTAGTATAATATATTCATATCTTACGGAGGAATGAAATGCACAAACTGTTAAGAGAGCAAAAATACTGTGAAACGTATGCCCTTGAAGCTATAGAACTGGGAAATCAAGAAATGTGATTAGTATTTTGAGTTGGTCAAATCGCATATGTATATATACACATATACATATACATATACATACATTTATACATTTCTACTACCTTTGGGGAAAAACAAAAAGATTTTCAACTTTTTTTTTTTTTTGCCAAGTTTAGGGTATAGTACCCCCAGTCCACTTTTGTGATATATTCCAAAAGCACAAGAATGGGGAAAAAATGCAGTATTAATGAGATTTTTTTTTTACTCCTAAATGTTATTTTATGAAGCAATTTTTATTTTTATTTATTTATTTATTTTTATGAAGCAATTTTTAAATTGTCATCCTGGTTTGCATGGACAGACTGGTAGTCACTTTTAAAGTCTTAGTAATTTTTGTAAAAAACTTACACATTTTTTTCTTTTAATTTTTTGGTCTCCTAACAGATACATGGACTTCTTGATAACATGAGATCTAATCAGAGAAAAATTGCAAATTCTGGACAAAAATGGCATTATCTGTTGGATCTATAGGTTTTGTTTTCCCAGTACAGATCAGAAATGTGTCCTGCGTCGAGAACACAGTGGAGGGCATAGGCGCGTGTATGGGGACTAAAACACGTAATCCTTATGTAGATAGCATCGGATCCATGAACATTTGATTACAAACAGGTGTGTTATTCTGGATTCCCCCAATCCTGGTTCTCACGTGAGTGATAACCTGTAACGAAAACACCAACCACTTATTGGGTGCCTACTGTAAGTCACACATGATGTTCCATACTTACCGATTTTATTAAGAGTTTTTTGAATGTAAGTGATGGAAAATCGTGTTCATTGTGAATTAATCCAGATTTTAAACAGTATCTCCAGGAGTCACTTTTTCTCCATTTCTCGACTCTGCTTTTGTGATGTTGTCAGGTAGCCATATAGTTAGAGCAGGGGTTTTCAACCTCAGCACTACTGACCTCTGGGGACAGAAAACTCTTCACTGTGGGGAGCCGTCCTGTGCACTGTAGGATGTTGAGTGGAATTTCTGGCCTTTATCCACTAGATGAGACTAGTAACCCCCACATGCTCCCAGAGTTGTGACAATGAAAATTGTTCCCAGATATTGGCAAAGGTCCCCTGTGAGGGGGCCGGGGCAGGGTGGGAACCTTCCCCTTCCCTCTCCTTTGGTCAGAACCACTGGGATAAATGGAGATGACTGCCGAGTGTTCCTGAAGCGTATCTTTCCAGATTTAAACCTAGCAGAGAAGGTGAAGTACTTCTGTCCCAGAATCCCCAGGAAAAATACATTCATCCTTTTTAAAAAAATATTATTTATTTATATTTTCAGTAACTTCTACACCCAACATGGGGCTCGAATTCATGACCCTGAGGTTCATTCTTATTGGACCTGCTCACATGGCTGGCTCACTCTTGAAGCAGTCACTCGGAAGTCACCCCCGAAGCCAGCTCTCATCGGCAGGCTCCGGTCATGTGTTCCACTCTAAGGATGAGGTAGAGACCCATTCACACCGTCTGGGGTGAGAATTGGGTGGAGAGAATTTTCCAGTGAAAACCAGGGATACAGCTTGAAGAGGAGAGGTACAAACTGGGTGAGTAAATGTCTACCGAAGAATTATCTCATCCATTTTCACAAAAAACCCCTGAGGCACAGAGTAAGTAAATTGTCCAAGGTCACACAGCTAATGAGTAGTGAGCTATATAATCATTTTATTATCTGACTCAAAATAAACGAGAAATGAATAACAGAAAAAAATGCCTATCCTGCAATTGTAGAATTGCAAAGAGTCAACAAATTCTTCCGGGTAGAGTGTTGTAACTTCCTGATGTTCAATAATTTGTCACTGCTTTATGGGAGCAAAGATATCAACTCTCACTAATCTGGCTTAAAAATTAAAATTTATTTCTCCCCAATTACAGTATCATAAGCGGTCAAACAATATATTTAAAACAATGCTACTTTAGTATTAACACCTCTTTCTGGTTCCTGATGAGTTAAATCGATTTTTTTTTAACTGAGGAAACCAGCCACAATAGATGAAACTGATCTATAGGAAAATGCATTCTGAATGCTAAACCATTGGCTTCCCAGCGAACTTTTGGAGTGCAGCCCATTTCTAAGCTGGGGGCTGCCAGGGTTATGAAACTGACACTATACTTTTAGGTTATTCATTTCTTCCAGGAGACTGGAAGTATTTGTTCAAAGTTTCTACCTGGTGGTTGACTTTCTAATAATAATGAAATCTACACAAGTTCCCGTGTTACATACAGACCAGAAAATGACCTGAATCTAAGAATATATGAAACAATGGAAACTTGCACACCGAACTTGAGGGATTTACCTGTCACAAACCATCTATGTTCCCATTTTTAATCAAAGGTCTTTGTTAATCATATCTGGACAGGTTATAAGTCACTACATCTTAAGAGATTTCAACTCAATATTGAGTTCAAAGTTGATTTACTTGCATTCGGTGGAAAGGAAACATGATTGTTTTTACTTGTGAAATGCACTGACTTTATTTTAAAGCTGCTCAAATCCATGAAAGCGGAGATCTCCGCTCTCTCTAGGGACAGCATTTGGATGTCTCTTTGGAAGGGTGGTGGTACTCATTGAAAAATTTTCTCACTTGCCTCCCGCGAATATCTTCAACAATTTAACAAACTCCCTTAAAATAGGCTGCCATTTTGTACCATCGCCATCTATTTCTCAACTTTTAAGCTACTCTTTTGCATAATGTGATGTTAATTATTAGGGGGAAATCCCATTACTTAAAATTAGTCAACGTTTAGCTCACTCAAGGGGCCTGTGGTGAGTTATTCTAAGATACGATGTGAGAATATCTATTTAAAACAAAGCGAAGAAGAGCATTACTGCAGTAATTTTTACTGTTACAAGCAGGTACATTCAGAAACACTTATATCAAGAATATTCAAGAATTGCAGAAAACAGCTGCACAGAATCTTGAGAGAAATAGCTTCTGCTTTCTATAATTTCTGCACTGTTTAAGGACTGCACTGAAGGAATTTGAAATCAAGATGATTGACATTACTAAGCTTTTTTTTATGCTGCACACATGGTCTTTTTTTAAAAAGAGTACTCTGTGCGCAAAACATAATTGCTCTCGGCTTCTGCAAAGGTTTCCCTTCAATAGAATTGCATTTTCCTGATATAACTGATTAAAATAAATTAAATGAGCCACTCACTTATTCTTCCAGTTTGCAAACTTTGAAATTTTTAACAGGGTTTTTATACAGGCATACATTGTGCAACTCCACATACTATTTAGGAAAGTGTGTTCTAAGTGCACTGTTGAAATCCTAGATAACAATGTTCTCAATAAAGAGAAAAGATGACAAAATGCCTAGCCCAGGGACCATCAAGCCACGGCTTGCCCCTTGGCCATCCAGCAGGTGACAGTTCGTGCACCAGTTCTTGCCAGTTCTGCCTACACCCTCCCTAAGACGGGGGCTGCTTTGGGTTAAATGTTTTAGTCCTTCCCACTTTTAGCAACATCATTTGGCAAATGTTGGTGAGCTGGGCTGGGCTACTTCCATGTCTTCCATGATTATTAGCTTTACTCCTTAAAAGAAAAAGAGATATGTATCCATATATGTGTACCTATATATGAGTAATCGATACATTACATTATTAATTACATTATATTATGTACGTGTGTGTGTGTGTGTGTGTGTGTGTATGTTACAAAGATAACGTTGCTTCAAGATTTTTTGTAAAGGAATCACAACCAAGCTTTCTTGTGTTACACAACAAAATTCAACTGAGTAAATTTTAAAGATTTTATTGACTTTATTCCTTGATTCATGAATTGGGGAGCAACCAATGTAGCCAACAGAAAGAAACCAATGTACAGCCAGGCAGCTGTACCGAATGAAAGACTTTTATAGGCAGAAGGGAGCAGGGAAAAAGGAAGTTACCTTGGATGAAAAAGCAGATTGGTTATGACAAGATCATTTTTCTTTAGGGGAGGGGAGGAGCTTATCAGGCAGATTACCTAACTATGCCAATTAGGCAATTCCTGATCGACTGGTTTAAGATTCTATTTCTGGGAAAGGCTGAAACTGTAATTAAGTGTCAGTTTGGTTACATGGGGTATAGCATGAGTGACTCCATTTTGGACCTGTTGTCTTGTTTATAACACTTGTGATTTATACCATGTATGAATGCATGTACTATTTTAGAGGTAAATCGATGTCACTTGCCCTACAGAAGATACATCTGAGTTTATAAAAATGTTGCAATGTTGCAAAATAACAGCTACTTAGCTTTACATAACTTCTTGAGTATCTGGCAGTTGTTTTAAAAAAAGTTGATGCATTGATCAATCTGACGACTGCAGAGTGGCTTATAGACCAAAACAAGAAAGAAGAGAGAGCAGAAATCGTCGTGAAAGATGGAGTAGCAGAAGAAAAATAGGAAATAATCTACCTATTTTCAGTTTTCTGTTGCCACCAGGTATTACAGACCTTAAATAAATGGTTTATTATGTTTTTTCTCTGAGACATTTGGGGGGAGTTAAGGAGAAGGAGCTGGTCGAGTCTTTAAACATTCTGATCAGGTTTCCTCCAGGGTCTTGCTGCTGGAAGAATGTCTTATGGGTAAATTTCCACTCTCTCAGCGGGGAGTGTTTTGCATGAAGCAACTCCCAGGAGAAAATGTTATTCCATAGAACAAAGCCCAGGCAGTGACTCATATTAAACTGCCCAGGGTGGGGGAGGGGAAGCATTGACCTGGAGGGAGGGAAAGGGTAGAGGACACAATTTACTTTCTAAAAACTGACTGTGGCTCTCTGGGAAATGAAAAACCTCTGAAGTCTCTGTGCTTCCCTGTGATGCTTTTATATAAAAAATATTTGCAATGTGTCACAAGGATTTTCTAGGATGAAATGAAGATTCTCAGTCAAGGGAAGAAAAACCGAGTCTCTTGTAGAAAAAGTAACCAAACTGTCTTCCTCACCTACATCTCTTAGTTATAGTATCAACTATAATTGATAGAATGGACATGGCTAATTTAATAAAGCCATTTACTGCTCACCGTCAGAAACAAGACTTAAAAAAGACACTGACTTTAAAGGAGAGCCATTTCTTGCCTGAATTTGCATGTTTCAATACGACATAACCGAGAAATGGATTCTTCTCACATTAGCTAAAACAACTTGAATTTCAAACACCTTTCTTTCCCACAAAAGTTAGAGATTCACAGACCATCACTGCCCTGATGTTTCCTGTTTTTATAGGCTGCCTCTTGATAAAATGATACAGTTCTGCAATCCGATCCTTTTAATTATCTTTTTTTTTTTTTTTTTACCATTATTACAACACGCACCAGGGTCCTAAACTTCCGAGGATTTATTGATAAGGGCGTCTTCCACTTGTACTGCCTCATTTTATTGCTGTTTTTATAATGGTTTCTAACTAATAAAATGTTATCTTATTCATTTTGTTTATGTGTAATAAATCAGAAGCCTTTCCCCTTCTGCTATGCAGATATGGGTGTGCCAGTGGGGGAGGTTCTATCCATGTGTTAAACCCATGATGTCTTTTGCATACAAATAGAAATTAGTACAAAAGCATTTCATTAAAGAAAGTATCGCTGGTTTCTGCATGACCTAGGGAAAATTAATATTCTAAATACAAAATCACGTGACCCGGGGTTTTTGCCTCTTTCCAGCAACCAAAGCTGTGAAAATATGTCTGGAATAAAGCCTAGATCTCTTCTCTGTTCCTATGAGCAATATTATTTCCTTGACAAACGAAATAGATATGATGGAAAAAAAATAGCGTATGCGGTTTTCAGGCAGTTTTAAACCCTGGATGTTCTACTCATTCAACAGATATTTATTAAACCTTTCTTGGAATGTGTCAGACTCTGATAGGTGCCAAGGTGAACAAGAGACATGGTCCTGACCCCCACAAAGCTTACATTTTTATAGGGAAATAGACACCAAGCGAATGATTACATCAATGCATTTGTAATTTCAATTGTGATAAGGGTTGGAAAGGAAAAGTTTGGAGGCTGAGTGTATCACATCAAGATTCATTCACTCCTTATCTTCAGACTCAACGCCGCCTACTTTCCAGGCTCTGGGCCTGGACCCCAGGTGAAGAGGAGTGATGGAGGTAGACCTGCGCAGACAGTCTCACAGCGCCCCGCGATGGACATACTGGGGAATTGCATCTCTGGTAGGACCCGCCTGAGGGGAGTGGGGTAGGCGGTAGTGCAGAGAGAAGGGTTCCTGCCAGAGCCGCCATCTTCACTGAGTGTTGAAAAGCTTTCCAGGCACCGGATGGCATAGGCAAAGAAGTGAGCAGAGCTGTGCTTTCAGAGACGTGTGACTAGTTCTAGGAGGAGAGGCTATGGAACATACAGTGGCTGAAGGTGAGCCTGGACAGGCAGGTTGAAAGTAAATGGCGAATGAAGGAGGTTGTATGCCTTGCCAAGACATTTGGACTTTGTTCTGACAAGTGTAGGGAGTCCTTGTGGAATTCTAAAGAGGAGGGGTTGTAGTGGACATAGTCCCCTACGGAGCATCCACCTTGTCTATTACCCCTTCCTGAGACTACCTTAACTTACCTTCGGGTATTTACCCGTCTCCCAACACCTGCCTGCTCCAGGAAAAGTTGAATCTACCTCCATGTGCAGGGCTTGGCCCTATTAAGATAGGGTCCTCCACTCCCCCTTGATACATCCCTAAATCTGGTTTGACTGGCCACTTTGGTCAAAGTCTATTAACTCACCCTTTACTTTGGCCACAGGGATCAGTTTAGGAATGGGCATATGACAATTCCTACCAGTTAGCTGCAAAGAGGGGGGTATGCCTGGGAGTTCTGGGAGAGATGTTTCTTGTCTCTTCAGACAAAGCTGCTGAAAAGGATGCCCCCCCCCCCCCTTCCTGTGGATGTTGTGCTGTGCAGATGTGAAGACCTATATAGGCAGCAATGCTCCCTGGAGCAAAGTCAACCTCAAAATGAAACCCTTACTCTTGAAGAAGATGGGCACCCTTATGAGGCAGGCTGCATGGATTTGTACCCAAACTGTGCCCCCTACTTGCATGTGATCCAAGGCAAGGTCCCTGTCAGCCACAGTGTCCACAATAGAGATAATAATAGTACTTATCTGGTAAGGGCTTGACAGAGTGCTTGGCTCATGGTAAGTGCTTAATAAATATTAGTTATTCTTATCCCTTCATTAAATATTTACTGAGAGCCTACTATGGGCCAAGTACTCTGAGGCGCTGAGGATATCACGTGAACAAGAAAGACACAATCCTTGTTCTCAAGGGATTTTCAGGGTGTGACTGATCTTGTATCTGTCTCTTGCAAGTATATCATTATCCTCCATATTGTAGTTAGAAACTGACATATGCTTTACTCACACTAGTATCTGCTTCACAATACCTATGATGATGGCTTCAATGCACTAAACACTCACTGAAGGAATGTCTGCTGAAAAGAAGCACCAAAACAGCCATGTATCATATACTTGGTAAAGGCAAGCCCTGATCCAGGCCACCATGGCAATGTTCATAGAAAGGCAGTGCAGTTTAGTGGTCAGGACTAGTAAGTTAGCTTCAGGAAGGCCTTCCTTTGAATTCTGCCTCTGGTGTTTACTAGCTGTGTGACCCTGGGTGAATACTCTTTCCTCGCCCCCGATGTGGGGAAAATAATATTTGTCTCCTTAGGGTTGTATGAGGAATGAAATGACACAAAAGAGATTATGTCTAGAGCCCGGTGTGTTGCTGAAAGAAAGTAGCCATTAAATAAATTTTATTTATTTGTTATCGGGGTATTTCACTAACATGAAATTCATTTTGTAATTATTTGGACATTTTATTTTAACAGGTGTCGTGGGTGTCATTGCTGCCTACCTCCTGAACTCTTTCCCATTGGAACAGAAGACCAAGGAGGGGCAGGTATTTAATGGCTGGATACTGGACCAAAATGTTGAGTGTCACTAATCTAAGACTTTCATTCATGAGGAAATGATAAAAGAGACAGGGAGAGTTAGAAGATTATTACAACAGCTATGTTGAAATCAGGAGCTTATTGGTACAGGGGTGAGGTCCCAGGGCAACTGAGTCCAGCATTGTGGTGGTGGGGGGTGGCTATGGCCTGTGGTGATGAGGCAGGATCCTGGCTGTATTTTGTACTTCCTGAGCCTAGTTCTCCAGCCGTTGGATCCATTCCTTGAATGTCTCAATACCCTGTTGTAAATTCCCTTCGTATCTGCATCAGTTAGAGCTGACTTCTGTTGACTGCAACCAGTGACCCTGGTAGGACAACAAATGTTAGAATTTCTAAATGATGAATTTAAATTTTATACATTTTTTATAGATTCTTTTTCTTTTTAAGTTTACTCATTTATTTTTAGAGAGTGCGTTGGGAGGGGCAGAGAGAGAGAGGGAGAGAGAGGAAATCTCAAGCAGGCTCTGCACCGACAGTGCAGAGCCCATCATGGGGCTCGAACTCATGAACCGTGAGATCATGACCTGAGCTGAAATCAAGAGTCAGACACTTAACTGAGCCCTCCAGGGTCCCCCTAAGTTTTCTATTTTTATGGTATTGGTGGAATACCTCATGCAGTACTGAAGGTTATTTGTGTTATTAAAAAGTTATTGGAAAAAAAATCAATATGAAATCCTCTCTTTTACTCTTCCTAAACCACTAACAGCCAGATACCCAGGTGTGAGGCTACCATAAAAAACAACTTTATTTTATACTCCTTGAGCTTGGCTAAAATCCAGATGTGATACTGCTCAGATAATGTTATTTTCAATGTGTCATCTTATTTCATGGCAATCTTCACTGTATGTGTAACTCAAGAAAATGTTGACTACAAGCCAATCCATGAAGCCAATACTTTAAAATCTGTCCCATGTGTTAACTTTAGCTTGCTTTTGCAATACAGTATTGTAATAGGTGTTGTCTTAGTCTTAGAAAAGGGAATCTTTTTATCCACAATATTTACATGATTTGTAGTTAAGACATTTTTTTCTCTATCTGGAAAGTAGTTTGAAGAGAGGACTGTATAAGGATAAACCCAGAGTCTCGAGGCTACCTGGTTTTTATATTACTGCTTTCAGGGAAGATTGCAAGCTTTCATTGTTCGTGGTGTCCCAGTGTACTAAGCAATATACACAACAAGGTAGAAAGAATGATGAATTGATGGACAGAAATAAATTTGAGGGACATCAGAGATGATCTAATCAAGAGAAGTAAAACAGTCTTTCTCAGGCATGCCAACTTTAATCAGTGGTTGCCTAGACTGCTGTCAAGAATCTTCATAAAGGTGCATCCAAGTTCATTGAGGAGGAATGCTGTGATCGATGATTAATGTCTGCTATAGGAGCTGCAGCAGAGAACGGTGCCACATATGTTGATTCCTTGTGCTCCAGTCCAGTCTAACCCCTTCACTCACTGGTGAAGAACAGAAACCCAGAAAAGGCAAGGGGCACTCCAGAGCTTGCTAGCTTGAGGTGCTCCTTCTCTCAGATAAATGCCTCGGTTCCTCAGTGAGTCTTTATAGAATGTGATTTCTGGTTCCCTGTGTATCCTGTCCTCTGCAGACGTTCCGGTTTGTAATGCAAGGACGGCATTGCATCCTGAAAGGCATCAGCTGTGGAGTCAGGACACATGTGGGTCCGAATCCTAGCTTGTCTGCTCCTTAACATCTTGGAACATTAACCTCTTCATTTTAGAAAAAGATTGATAATTATTACACTCCTGTTTGAGTTGTAAAGATTCATTCATTCCACAAGTATTTATTGTGCATTTACTACGTACAAGGCTTTGGGGATACAACAGTGAATAAAGGGGGCAGATCTCTGGCTCTCTTGGAACCTTTTAGTAGGTTAAAGGACATATTGTTTGTGTTTGTGTGTGTGTGTGTGTGTACTCTGTTGCCATGAACAGGTGTCAGATATCTTGCAACACTCAGAATTACTAGCTCCCTTCCACCCCTTGCTGGCTCTCAACTCTGAACTGCTCCTGTGTGGTCTGAGGAGGACAGAGCAGCTGGGCCTGACAATAATCTTGTTCACTAGGGACATAAACTAAATTTGGTTAAGAGCAGCCTAAGTTCACAAGAGCTTTTAGGAGATAGTTCTTTTGCAGTGGGAGCCCTTCTTGGCTTGAGTAGGGCATCACTGGCATCCAGGGATGGCTATCGACAATTGCTGCCCTCTCCTCAAATGGTGAGTCTGGCCCGAGTCTTCTCCTACACATACACTGAACATTGATTTCTTTGTTTCTCCCTCTCCTTCCCCTGCCACCTTCGTCATCCCCTGCTCTTTCCCAACACACACACACACACACACACACACACACACCCCAAGGGAGAAATGAAACTCATGAAGGATAAAGCCTGTCAGCTCTCAAAAAACAACTCTCTCTTTCATTTGCAGAGGGAGGAAGAACTCTAAAATCTAGCTGCTCACATCCCCTTGTTGAGCCTTAATGGGATTCTATTTGGAACAGAAGACTAGCAGCCTCCCACACTCACCTGCCCATCTTGTCATGATTTATACATCTCCTTCCAATTCCCATCCTGTAAACTTTAGGAAAATCAAAAGTAGCTATTCATCAAGAAAAGACTACATAGTTAACAGATTCAGTTCTTGTTGAAAAAAAAAAAAAGAAACCTAAATACAATGAATTAAATGTCAAAAGATTTCAGTGGATGATTCCTAGGATCTGGAGAAATATATAGTTATAGAAACAGTTCTGGTAATATAACCCAGAATTGGATCTGTCTCCTTCTGTCCTAATACAATTATTTTCCCCAGGTGGCCCACGCTCTTACGACGTAATGAAGAACTAAATGCCAAGGGAATTTTTTGGTTCCCTCTCTTTCCTGCTTGGTTTTGGGTGTGCCATGGAAAACGGTTCCTGTGGAAAATTCTGTTGTGTTCTGTTACCTACCCGTTCACAGTCCAAGAGAAGCCAATTGGAAATTAGATTTCTGTTCTGGAATATGTGTAGATATCTTTTCATCCAGTGCAAAGATAATGATGCTCTTGGTGTGAGTAAGAGTTGGAAGAAGTTTCCTGGGCTTAAGAATTTGGGAGCAGGCATGTTGTCTGGAAGCTGCTTCCACATCTGCATTTCCCTCCCAGGCATGTAAGCAAAGAAAGTAGTAGGGTAGATACCTTTAACACGCACAGAATCTTGCATATGTGGAAAAGTTAACAAGCTTTCCAAATGTTTCACTGCCATCTGCATATTTTGAGCCCTACAGTGACATGTGATGCCAGCCAGAGAGACCTTATTTTCCTTACTAATATTTGAGAAAATCGACACAAAGCAGGACAACGTACCTTGCTCATGCTCATGGAGCAAGACAGGGCAGGACCAGGACTAGACACATCTTCTGCTCCTGGATCAGGTCTCATTTGGCCACACTTATCCAGAGCCCAGAGCCCATGGCACTTCTTGACAGTGAACACTTGACTGCTCCAGTCCTGGATAATCTGCCACCCAGTTGAAGGGCTCAAAATCTGCAGCTGTTGCCAGTGCCGAAAACCTGGACGTCTTCGCGTCCTCCCAAGCTCCCCAAACAAAAGATGTCATTTGGGCTTTAAGCCACCCATTGATCATGGAATCATAAGATCTGGCTCTTCCATTCACTAACTGGTGATGCCATGGGAGTCAATTTGTTGGAGTTACAGTTTTGTCAGATATAAAGCAGGGATGAGAATTGTTTGCCTCATGGGGTTGTCGTGATAACTAATGGAGAAAATTAATGTGAAAATGCTTTGCAAAAGATAAAACGTTGCCTAAGTGTAGTGTATTCATGTATTACATAGCAGTTACTGTGAGCCACGCTCTGTTTCAAAAGCCTTGCAAAATATTAACTCAAATAATCTTCCCACTAACCCTATGAGGTAAGTTTTATTATAATAATAATCCTCGTCTTACTGATGTGGAAACTGCTTGTCCATGCACACAGCTGGCAAAGGTGGAACCGGGTTATGCACGCAGGCAGTTGGCACCAAAACCAGAGTCTACATCATTGGTCATGACTCCATGCTGCCTGTGATATGTGATTATTAATATTATGATTAGAGATGGAGCTAATCTCCATCTCTAGATTGGTGTGAACCCAAAGGCACAAACAGACCTCACTTTTTTCTCTCTTAAACGCCTGTGAAAATAAAATTAAATTAAGCAAAGAACAAATCAAGGGATGCTGAAGATAAAAGCAGAAATTAATAAATTAGAAAAGAAAAAGATGCAGAGATGATAGATACTTCAGGAGCTGGTTCTTTGAAAAGACCCATAAAAGAAGGATATTTGTTGAAGTCTGTTGAAGAAAAAGAACAAGTAAAAGCCCAACCACAAACACCAGGAATGATGAAAGATATGATCACAGATAGAGAGGGGGCAGAAAGTGGGTAAGAGTACATTATCTACAACGCTATAGCAAGACAAATGAAGACAATGTTCCTAGATCAATTTCC